>NW_020528546.1:0-16862 GCF_003368295.1 Carassius auratus
TATCAAGACCGGATGGTGCCAGCAGTCCAGAGGGAGGATGAGAGGAGTTTGAGTACCAATGGAGACTCTACTCTCTTAGAATCAAGAGCCCAGTTAGAGTTTGATGACGATGATACTTGGAATGACCCTGAGGAGGAGTCCTGTTGTCCCGCAGAGGAGTCCCCATCAGAGAGGGCTCTGAAAAGAAAGGTTGCCTTCTCTAAGGGGGTAAAACCAGCAGGTGGCAGTCCACATGCAGTGGGAAATCAGAAAGAAGCCCCACCGACATGCCAGCTGGTATCAAAGCTGTTTCCAGCTCTCAAGCCTAAACCTTCTCCTCCGGTAAAGTGGTGCAGGCGCAGGAACCACAGAATGTGCCCAGTGAAGAAGGAGCAGGTAACACTAGTGTTTTGATGTTTTTCATAGAGCTATCAAATGTGCTTATTAGATTTTTTTGCTAGGGATGCATGATATATTGGTACGATGTTGTTTAAGGCAATTCATTTGTAGAATTTGCGATGGCAAAGTTTTTAGTTTTCAGCAGCCGCTCTCCCGATCTTCAGAAGTCATTCTAATATGATGATTTGGCTCTGAAGAAACATTTCGTATTATTAATATTGAAAGTACGTAGTAAACCCTGAAACTGAATTATTTTCAGCTCAATCAAGACTTCTTCGTGAGCGTTTGGTGGAGCTGGAAAGTGAGATTGAAAGGTTCAAATCTGAGAATGCGGCACTGGCCAAACTTAAGCAGGAAAACCAGGACACGAGAGATCATCTCAAGTATAGTCCCTTATTTTTCTTGTTCAAATAATCTGTATATTTTGAGATATTTCACTACTGTTCGCAGCTAAACTGCAAATGACTGAGCAATATGAATGTAGTAAGTTATTTGTCATGCCGAAAACATTTGATCCGAAAACTTTTTAAAAGACATTTGTCCAATACAGAAAAGAAAAGGCTGAATTTGAAAAGAAGAGGATGGAGGAGATTGCAAAGTGGGAGGAGTTTAAAAGGGAGGACCAAAAAAATTGCAGCGTGAAAGGAAGCTTTTTGAAAAGCATGCAGCAACTGTGAGAGCAAGACCTGATAAACAGGAAAGAGATGAGATCCAGGTCTGTTGGAAAAGTATCGTTTGGACACTTCCAGTTCTGCTTATTATAATAAGTTGTTTGACTGTTTATGTCTGTATTAGGCTCTAAAGCAGCAGCTAAATGTGCTGCAGGAAGACTTGCGCAAACGAGAGGCTCGTTGGAGCAACACACAGAGTCGTCTGCGACAGCAGGTAGATGCTCTGAGTGCAGAGAACACGTCCCTCAGAGACCAAGTGCGGACACTCGACGAAACTGCGCCTCAGTGCGTGGAAGAGTGCTGAGAAGGAAAAAGGAAGGATCTCTGCATCTAGCAATAAAACTAGCCACTGGTCCAAACGTGCAGATGCCAGGGTAAGAGTAGAAGTGGCAAGTCTGAAAGATTTCTGCACCCATCTGTTTTATACATAAATTGCTGTTCAAAAGCTTCTTCTGCTCAAGCTTAATCTATTTGATAAAAAAAATACAGATTTTTTATTTTATTTTGTTTAATAATATTGCAATTTAAAATGTTTTCTGTTTTAATATAATTTATTCCTGTGAAGCAAAGCTGAAATTTTCAGAAATGATTCTAAATATGCTGATTTATTATCAGTGTTGGAAAGTTGTGCTGCTTAATATTTTTTGGTACCAGTGATATTTTTTTTCAGGATTGTTTGAAAAATAAAAATATAAAAAAAGAACATTGTTTATTCAAAATTGATTTTTTACACTATTATTCAAAAGTTTGGGGTCAGTAAATATTTTCCTTATTTTAAGAAATAAATTATAAGAATATGTTCAATATTCTGAATTAGTGCTGTTCTTTTTAACATTGTATTCATCAAAGAAAAAATGATAACAGGTTCCAAAAAAAATATTAAGCAGCACAACAGTTTTCAACTGAGAATAAATCAGCATCTTAGAAAGATTTCTGATGGATCATGTGACACTGAAGACTGGAGTAATAGCTGATGAATTCAGTGCTGTGTTAAAGAAAATGATATTTTAAAGTATATTAAAGTAGGAAACCGGTATTGGAAATTTCAATATTACTGTATTTTTGGTCAAATAGATAAAGCCTTAATGAGCATAAAAGACTCCATTAAAAATCTTACTGATGCCAAATTTTTAGATGGCAGTGTATATAAACACTTTAAAAGCTCAACTAACTGTAAACTGGTTATTTTAAATAACTTACAAACCTGCCTGTAAATGTGTGTAATAATTTCACAATGTCTTGGTATGTTTTTATGTATTTAGAGTCCTTCTCGGAGTTCAAAAAAACAGCAGCAGCAGCAGAAAGGGAAGTCCAGAGACACAGATCCCTCTCACAAACTCGGGTATTGTCATTCTACATCAAGATTAGTAATGCATACTTTTTTGTGGTTCTAACCATAAAACATATATTTTATTTATATATCTGTGTTCTTACATTGTGATTGCCATGTAGCATGACTCTCAATTAATTCCCCACAGCTTTTTTCCCTGAACAAATGAAAGAGAGTATCAGCTTCAAATATGAGCCAAGTCCAGTGGAAACCCAGTGTTCGGATGGACTAGTTACGACTGAGATGAACCATGCCTCTCCACTAATTAACTCACTCCCTGCCATTGAACAATCAGAGAAGGAACAGGAAGAGCTCACACAGTCAGACAAGGTACTCTCTTTAACTCAAACTAAAAGTTTCAACAAATTCCAGATTGAGGGAATGCCATTTTAGAACAAAACTGAGCCACCAAACCCCCATCAATTAAGAGATTGTGGTTACGTTGCAAAAATGATTAATATTATTCACTTTCAGATGGAACTGTAAATCAAATATACATGTACTTTACAGATTGAGAAAAGTGCTTCCTGATGGAGGCCGACTTGTTGTTTTTCCAAATGGCACGAGGAAAGAGCTTTCTGCTGATGGACAGACAGTCAAAGTCATGTTTTTCAATGGGGATGTCAAACACACAATGCCTGATCAAAGAGTGGTGAGGAATAGACTCTGAAATTATTCATGCATTTTTTATGTTTGCACCAGTGTAATTATTATAAATGTTATCATCTTAATTAGCAGTGTAATTTGTTTTGTAGATTTATTACTATGCAGAAGCTCAGACCACACACATAACCTATCCAGATGGGATGGAAGTGCTTCAGTTTCCTAACAATCAAACAGGTGGGCCTGAATTTGTCTTAAAATGAAGTTTTTAGGAGTCAAAATTCTAGGTCTTAATCGTCCGCTCTGTCTTTTCTTAGAGAAACATTTCCCTGATGGACGTAAGGAAATCACTTTCCCTGATCAGACAATCAAGACACTTTATCCTGATGGGAGAGAGGAAAGTGTTCTACACAGATGGAACAATAATACAGCTGAATCCGTGAGTAAACCCACAGCCCTCAAACCCAATGTGTTATGATAAAGAGTCACGCTCAAGTCACACCATTTTTATTCTGCTTTCCAGGGATGGCAGTAAGGTGATCCAGTTTAACACCGGTCAGCGAGAGATCCACACTGCAGATTTCAAGCGACGGGAGTATCCAGATGGTACAGTTAAAACCGTTTACTCGGATGGACGGCAAGAGACACAATACCCGACAGGACGTGTGCGGTTAAAAGACGCACAGGGTCATGTCATTATGGACACTAAGGCATGAAAAGCCCCAAATAGTTTTATTTTAAATGAAAGGAAAAACAAATTAACTTAAATGAAGTAGAGTGTAAGAATATTGGTATTGTGTGAATGTTTCAAATATTAAAAAAATAAAATCTTTGTATGTTGTGTTAAGAGATAAAATAGGCTTGATGTTATCAGATGAACTGTACGATATGTTGGATAACCATCATTCTTATAATTCCTCAGAGAGAATATGGACATACACTATATTGATAAAAGTATTAGACACCCCTTCTAATGAACGGGTTTAACTACTTTAGTCATTTCAGTGAGGATGAATCTCAGTGTTCAAGCATGTAATGATGATATTGTAAGGTATTATGTGCTTTTCATTTTATAGCTACAGTTTGGACAGGATCCTTTTCTATTCCAACATGACAGCGCCTCTGTATATAAGGCAAGGTTCAAAGAGAAATGATTGATTCAGTTAGTGTGGAAGAACTTGACTGGTCTGCAGAAAGCCAAGTCCTAATTCCCAAATGAACACCTCTGGTGTGACTTTAAATGCAGACCTTGAACCAAAACTCACTATACAGACAGAAGTATTGCTACACCCGCTTCTTTAGAACAGAAGGCACTTCCAAAACTGGCAAACAAGATGAAAACACAATTCGTGCATTTAAAAACTGCATTTCAATATTTGATGCAAGAGTATTGTATTGTACAGGTCATTGGTGATGAGTTTTCTGATGAGTCAAGGTCTGTATTTAAAGTCACACCAGAGGTGTTCAGCTCGTTGCTATAAAATTAGAAGCACACAATTCCTTACAATATCATTATATTCATTGTGGGTTTTGCCGCGACTATCATAGGGAAATGCTGCCCCTGGTCTGTCCAATGATTGTAAAGTCTTTAGGTCTGTCAGACTTGAGATATTTTAGTGGTAATGTGACCAAAAATATTTAAAATCTGAATTTAAAACTTTTAAAGGCCTTTTATTAGGAAAACATTGTTAAACATGAACCATTTACTGTATTTTCCAATTTACCATAACTGTTTAGTAAATTTTTGCCATTTATTAATTTAGCTAGGCCTATATTATATATATATATATATAATACACACACACACACACATAAAAATCTCCAGTACACATATCGCCAGTATAGGGCTGGGTGATGAGCAAAAATGTATATCTTTGTATTTTTCGTCTGATTTGCAGTATACACTAGCCTATACCTCTGTATTTTGTATTTGGATCAAACAAAGTGAATGTAAGCATGTATGCATATATTATGTGCGAAGAAAGCATTAAAATCACATTACGTTGTAACATTGCAATCTAAAAACAAAAATAATTTTAAAGCAAAAGTTACTAAACTAAAAATGAAAAAGTAAAACATTTTACACTTTACAGTTAGTGCTATCACACAAACAGGGAAGTCGTGGCCTAATGGTTACAGAGTCAGACTTGTAACCCAGAGATTGTGGGTCTCATGCCGGCAGGGATTGTAGGGGAGTGGGGGTGGTATGGTGAATGTACAGCACTCTCTTCAACCTTCAATACTATGACTGAGGTGCCCTTGAGCAAGGCACAGAACCCCATCTGCTCCCGGGGCACCGCAGCATAAATGGCTGCCCACTGCTCCAGGTGTGTGTTCACTTTAAATGGGTTGAATGCAGAGCACAAATTCAGGGCATACTTGGCCACGTCACTTTCGAATAAACTTATTTGTAGGTTTAAAATTCTTCATGAGCAAACAAATAAAATTCACATTTATGGTCTGCTTGTTCTAAATGAAGTCTGTGGAGTTTAGCGAAGAATCGCAAAGCAAAAGCTCATGCACTTCTGACAGCAAAATGGAAATATTTCCATGGCTTTTTTTTTTTACATCTACAGATGGATAATAAACCTGTAATGTAAGTGTTAAAAAATGTAAGTTATGCATTATGAAAACAGCACATCTCAAACACATTAAACCACAGATCTCGGTCAGCCTCACACGCAGATGCTTCTGTCAGAGCATCTGACGGTTGGTTAGGACAACATCCGCTTTGAACAGAAACTATAAACCACAGGCTACTACGAGAAATTCAATGCAGAAATCATTAAATAAAAAAAGCACTCGGATTGGTTGAATTCATCTTTTTCTGTTGCTACTTTTAAATACTGCACATGGACAGAGGTGTTTCTAGATTTTTCACGTAGTTTAGGGTGACAAATCGTACTAGCGTACTTTGAGGTCAAATACGTACTGTAGCCACTAAGCAAAACGCACACAGGTTGGCAGGTCTGCTGATGAATTGTGAAAAGGTTCTGCAGGATACTTCCTGTAGTGGTCTGAAGGAAAAAGTGCATTGATTGGTGAAGTCTGCTATTATTGATAACAACCAAGATTTCAAAAAGTCAATTATGATTTGATCCAAAAAAACAAAAGTCAAGAGTCTACAACAGTTTTACTTCAGCTCTGCTCAACAAATATACATTATATTAACAAAATATTATTGCTACTTTAAAGCAGCTTTGAACTTGAACAATACAAATATTTAACATAAAACTAGGCATAGCTGCACAAACAAAACAAAATGTTTTAACATAAAATGCATGCACACAAAAGTAGCATAAAACCCCAAGCATTAGACAACTTCAACATAAAATGTTTTGCTGTCTCAGAAGCTTCTTTGAAATCTGCAGCATCACTGACACAACCTGCAGAAACAGAAAAATAACATGAAAGAAATAAATGTTTAGACCGTTTCCTTGAATTAAATTCACTTTCACACTTACCTTTACAAGATTTATGCATAATTAGCTAGGCCTTTCTCCACAAGAGGTCTGTGGACGAGTGTCCCTTCTGCATTGTACAACAGCACAGTCAGCTGTGGTTCAGTTGCCTGAAAATGCACATTTGGATACGTCACATCACATTTCATGCAACTGCTTCGAATAGAAACAAAAGTGTTTTGCATTGTTACCAAGTGTTATATGACACTATACATTTGTTCCCCTTTACACCTGTGTTTGTCCTGGTTAGTATATATATGCAGTTTCATTAAAACTTAAATTCAGCTTTATCTTTTTTTTTTCACCTTCACTGAGTTGTCAGATCTACTGTTTAAAAGCCATTAAGAGCAGTCAGATCATAAGCAGATTGTCAAAAATGCATGTTATGCCAGGTGTAAAGGCAGTGAATGAGGCGTACAGTGAGGACTGCAGTGAGCTCTCCGTTCAACAGGTTGATCATCTCCATCATGGCTCTCATACTCCACTCAGGCCGGTAAGGTATCCTCTCCGACTCCAAACACACATCTGTTGGTCTGAAGCCTGCTAACTTCACATAAACTGCTGCACATGGGAAATGATGAAGGGATGCAGGGAGTTGCCGCAATCTGTAGTGACACACAATCATTTTTTTGGATGTGTTAATTGATTTTAAAATGCCTTTATGATTTAAAGCACGTTTTTTACATTTGTTACATTTACTGAATTTAATTTCAAGAACAAAAAGCTGGATATATGAAATAATTTTAAGTGTAATTTAAAGACCTAGTCTTTATATAAAAGGTTTCTGTCAGGCTCCAAAATATTTTATTGAAATTTTTATTTGTGAATTAAAAAAATAATAATTTAATCCCTTTAATCAAGAACACCTACAAAAGTAGGAGTCAGAAAGGTTGGAACTACTGTTCTAATGAACCTAACTGAACCAAAAAGCTTTTACATTTCTACAAGAACGACAATTACTCCCGATTAATTTGTATAGTCTCACTTTTGTGTTGGTAAGATGTCATCTGAACCAAAATCCACATGTCTCACAAGGAGCTTCACAGAAGGAGTGAGTTGAGAAAAACCCAGTAACTTCGCACGATAATATTTACCATCGCTGTACTCGGCCAGACAGGGACACTCTGCACACAAACACAATTAAAAACATCCATCTATTCTCCAAGTTATTTAGCCTGTGTAGGAAAAACATGGTCTCAAAGTTTTTGGAATAAATTTGATAAAACAGGCATGTATACAAACGAAATACCACAGAGGTGTTTGCATTCACTGAAATGAATCATGATCAAACAACAAATATAAGCACCAATGGGGAAGTCTGTCAGCAGGCTCAGATTTTCTATATTCTCATTCACACCCTCAAGAGCTTCCTCCAAACTCTCTTCCTGCTCCTGTTCACACTTATCCAACACACACAGGAACACCTGCAGACACACATTAGATTCAAGTAAAGTAAGAGACTGTAAAGTAGTGGACACATTTACCATTGTAATGGTTGCAAAAGAAATTCACTACGGCTTCAAGTTGGTCACACGGATTTAATGTGTTGATCAACAGAGAGCTGCTTGGTACAAAATTTCATCTAATACTGGTGCTGCATTTTGATGTTAGGACCAACTCTTTGAGACATGATCGATTCATGAGCAGCTTTTCATTTTTTGATGAATGAGGCCATGTATTTATGTAACAGACTTATCAGCTCTAGGGCTGGATAATAATTTAATATCAAAATATCTCAAAGTATTTTCAATAAAGATGATATTATTTTTTACTGCACTTATCAAAATTTAAACACAGTGTCTGTGCTTTATATGAATGTATGTTTGAAGAAAACTGACTGTCTTCTGAATTGTTTCAATGGCATTTTCATTTGATCAGATACAGGAGTGTTCATGAGCAGAGCTGCTTTGTTTACAGCCATTAACAGGGAAACCACTGTTTCTGCTGGTTCTAAAAATGTTACTCAAAAAAAAAAAAAAAAAAAAAAAAAAATTTCCTGTTTGCTAACATCATATCAATAGACTGCACGATAGTACCACAAGATATTTTCAGGTCTGATCAGGGCGATAACCACCGTAGACATTGACAATAGACAAGAATTAGAAATCGCTAAGCCCTTTCCTCAAATATTGCCAATTAGAGAGAGAGAGAGAGAGAGAGAGAGAGAGAGAGATTTAAGTTGCGTGTTATGTGCATCTGTGCGTGATTTTACTTAAAAACAGCAATTGTATCCTCTTGTTGCTGGAAAATAATGTAGCGATTCAACATTTAAACTGTATTTAATAAAAGTCGTGGGGCAGCCTTGACAAGTTTTTTTTCTCCTGGATGTGTGAGCTGCATGATTTCTGATATATGTGTGTGTGTCAGTAAGCAGCGCATTAATACAGAACGATAATTAAAGGCTCTAATCCGCACCAGCAGACCAATATATTTGTGAATTGTAGGAGCCAGACGACGTATGATAACATGACGGCATAGTAGTGGTGTCCCAAACCTTATTGGAATATTTCTCCCCTACCCCTTGACACTCTGTTTCAAGGGACAAAGGGAAGGGGTAGGCGGAGGGGTAGGGGAAGGGATATAAAATAGAATTGGGATTGAGCCTTGGCAAATTAATTTTTCAGAAGTTTGTAGGTACATACATCTGTTGTGGACATTTTGGGCATTTTTTCCTGAGGCTTTAAAAAAAATAGTTCATATCGATATCTGATTTATATCATATCAACCGAAATTAAGAAATATATCATGATAAAATCTTGGCCACATCGTCCATCCCTAATTCAGCTCACATACCTCATTTGGGGTGCGGATATGCTTGACCTTGGCAGGGAAATGTGCTCTTCCTTTAGGAATCTGGAGTTCTTTATAAATCCCAAATACAGGCTGGGGCTCCTCCAACCCCTGAACACAACATATTGCTACTAAACCAGTTCTGACATTTAGTAAGCAAACTGAGTGACTTCTATGGAAATAGTTTAACCAGAAATTCAGGAATTGTATGATGTGAACAGAAATTAAACGTTTACCTCTGTGTTTAGGTCCCAGTCATCCAAATCAGGGACAAGAGGCTTAACAACATAATCCTGCACATAAACATACTGTTAATATCTACACCTCACACAGGCAAAACAACTCTGCTTTTACTAATATCCACTGATCATACCTCCTGACTGATGATGGCAGGATCAAAACTGGCATATTGGTGATGCACCATTATCTTGCTAAGTGCCATTCCATCCACCGTGATCTCAACTTTTACACAGCCACGCGGATCCTCTGGGTGCTCCTGCAAAACAACAGGTTTATGGGGAGAGTGCTTGTCAACACGATAATTGACACTTTAGTGATAAATAGAGTTCTGCTGATACATGGAGTGGTGTAGATGTATATTCACTTACAATAATGTGGACATAGACTGAACGCCCAAGTAGCAACTCCTTCATGAGCACCACAGCATCCCACTGCCAGCCCTTCCCAATCTGTAACAGTTCAAATCCAAGGATTTGCCAGAGTATTTCATCACATTAAAAAAATTACTTTATTTGGAATTGTTCATTTCAGGACATCTGAAATAATCTCTCATACCCACCGAACCCTTTAATTTGCTTTCTTCAGCAAGTTAAAGGGTTAGTTCACCAAAATTTTTTATTTATGTCATTAATAACTCACTCTCATGTTGTTCCAAACCCGTGAGATTACCTTTCTGGACATGGACAGTATACCGTACACACAGCTTTAATGGTGGGACAGAAAGCTCTCGGACTAAACTAAAATATCTTAAACTGCGTTCCAAAGATAAACGGAGGTCTCACGGGTTTGGAACAACATGAGGGTAAGTTATTAATTACATAATTTAGATTTTTGGCTGAACCCTTTAAGTTTTCATTACAGTATTGCTAAAATAACCATAAAGTCTCACCACAAGAATTCAATTCATAAGTTCTTGGGGTCATGTTTTATGACCGTATATAAAAAAAATATTTGTATAATGCATATATTAAAGCACATCCTATTTGTAGGACCACACTGAAGATATTGATTGGATGACAATTAACTCAAAATGCAAAAAGACTTTAAAAGGCTCTGAAATATGCGTTTTCTTTATGCAGAAATTGCATTTTAAATATTTTACAAATATTGATTTTGAGGTTAAATATAAGAGTTCTAATAAATGTGTTACATTAAGGGGAAATTGTCACAAAATAAATTTAGAAATCTCAGCTATCAGGTTAAAATAGGGATTTATGAGTTGATGAAAAGCTGATAACTAAATAAAAAAAAATGTAAAACTAAATTAAACTAACAAACTTTTTTTAGCTTTAAATGATGCCCATTGATCAACAACAACAACAAAAAATTCTAATATGTTACAATGTATTGTTAAGCTATTGATATATTATCTTAGGTAAAAAAGGTTTAGTTGACAAAAATGTTTGGAAATCCCTGTGTTAAGAGTGAACTGTAAGGATGATCACATTAGCCAGTTTAAATTGGAAACAATCAAATTCATATTAGCACAGAGACGCATACCGGTATGACTCCATTTATCTGACAGGGCACACAGAGCTGCGGCACATCCTCACACAGAACCATGGGGTACACATGACAAACCGGGATACTCTCCACAAGTCCCTGATCCACATATTGGACCTGGAACAGTTACATCACAAACTGGTAACAAAACAATATGACCCAAGGTGTTTACATTTGAGATTATGAAATTTTTTTTATATGAAAGTGATGCAATGCTTTGAAAGCTCACTGACCTTCACGTGTCCTCCAATGACCTCCTGCACCTGACCTCTGTACCAGAACATGTCGGTTCCCATGACAGCACATCCCAAAACTCCTTTCCAGTTGTAGTTCTTCGGTCTTGGCAGGGTTTTAATGTGCTGTTGCAGCCGCTCCCGTAAGCGATCAAACTCGCACACTGAACACGTCAGAAAACAATTCTGTATTATGGAGTTTTTAAAGGAACACTCCGACTTTTTGGGACTTTAGCTTATTCACAGTATCCCCCAGAGTTAGATAAGTCCATACATACCTTTTTCATTTCTGTGCGTTCTGTAAGTGTTATTTGAGGCACCCACCGCTAGCCTAGCTTAGCACAAAGACTGGATGTAAATGGATACTGTTAGCATAGTAATCCCAATAAGTGACAAAATAATGCAAACATTTTCCTATTTACATGTTGTGATCTGTATAGTCACAGCGTGTAAAAATAACAAGGCTATATGAGACAGAGACCATTTTTAATCGTATAAATACTGGGAACTATATTTTCACTAGGCGTAGGGGCACAGCTAATGTTACTTGGGCGGAGTGATTTGCGCAGCACACGAGACGCGCTGTTGATGGTTCCGTAAACAAAACAAGTGACTAGCTAGACGTGACTTGTGGTCATGACTGACTTTGAGGAATTGTCAGACTCAGAGGAATTTTACTGTGTATCAAACCAAGATCCAGAACCATATAGTTTTGAGCCAGAATACACAGACGAGGAGTTACAAACTTTGGAAGCTGTAAGACAAGATGTCGAAGCGAGAATCAGAACGAACACAGACTGGTGCTGTGTAAATGTGGAACATGCCAACCTATGCTGACAGAAACCGAATGCCTTTGTTGTAATGAATGGGACCGGGTATTGCCATCAATGTCAAGGCTTGATGACAATCAAAATATTTGCGTCACTACCACAGAAGATTTCTCTGCCCTAATACACCCGGCAGTTGTCGCTTTTTTTCCCCATTGTGACACGATCAACTGGAAGAAACGCTCCATGCCGAGTGAACCTAACGGTCAGCTGTCCACCAAGTAAGTGATTTTGTTATAATGATCACGAGCAATGTGTTCATGACAACACAATAATAACAATAAATGGGATACACGGAGCCCCTATTCATGGAATAGTGTCACTACTAAGGTTATATTACATTAGCATGGCACTGTTACAGTTTGGCTAATGTTAGTCATAAATGTAATATCACATATAAATGTAACACTCTGCTCATCACCACAGCGCGTCTCGTGTGTTGCGCTAATCACTCCGCCCAAGTAGCCACTCCGCCCAAGTAACATTAGCTGTGCTCCTACGCCCTAGTGAGAATATAGTTCCCAGTATTTATACGATTAAAAACGGTCTCTGTCTCATATAGCCTTGTTATTTTTACACGCTGTGACTATACAGATCACAACATGTAAATAGGAAAATGTTTGCATTATTTTGTCACTTATTGGGATTACTATGCTAACAGTATCCTTTACATCCAGTCTTTGTGCTAAGCTAGGCTAGGTGGGTGCCTCAAATAACACTTACAGAACGCACAGAAATGAAAAAAGGTATGTATGGACTTATCTAACTCTGGGGGATACTGTGAATAAGCTAAAGTCCCAAAAAGTCAAGAGTGTTCCTTTAAGCATTTTCAATAACATATTACCACAGTCATTAACTCTGCCCACATACATGAGTTATCAGTTTTCAGTAACTTTGCAGTAGCAGCTGCTACTAGCCAATCCTAACAGATGTCATTTACAGCTTAAATCTTAAAGGTTTAGCAGCAAAAATGCTCAGCTTGAAAGGATGAAAAGTGATGATAGAAAATTGTCATAAAAACAAAATTACTGACTGTTTTAGTGAGAAATAAAACGACACACACCTGCTTGGTATGTCATTGCGTAAATGACACCTTGTTCGGAGATGGCTGAGATGTTCATGAGCGTGTGTCCACAGGGAGGCAGCTCTGGAGGGGGGTATGAGTGTGTCTGCACTCTCTCTGGTGGTGGGTTGATTCGAGGGCTGGGTGTGGGTGGTGTCTGAGGAAGGCTTGTGCATTCTCTGTGGCTCAGGAATCTTCTCACTCAACACACACTGCTCTGAGAAGACTGTTTCGGATATGGGGAGCAGCCCTAGAAAAACG
Source organism: Carassius auratus (assembly GCF_003368295.1). NCBI lineage: Eukaryota > Metazoa > Chordata > Actinopteri > Cypriniformes > Cyprinidae > Carassius > Carassius auratus. The sequence goes on from NW_020528546.1 coordinate 13,361, forward strand.
GTTTACTTACCATATTTTCCGGACTATAATTCATACTATTTTTTCACAGTTTGGCTGGTTCTGCTACTTATAGTCAGGTGCGACTTATTTATCCAAAATTAAATTTGACATTGAACCGAGAGAATTGAACCAAGAGAAAACATTACCGTCTCCAGCCGCGAGAGGGCACTCTATGCTGCTCAGTGCTCCTGTAGTCTACACTGAAGTCATAGAGCGCCCTCTCGCGGCTGGAGACGGTAATGTTTTCTCTTGGTTCTTGGTTCTAAATAAATGCGACTTATAGTCCAGTGCGACTTGTATGTTTTTTCCCTCGTCATGACGTATTTTGGTAAGATGCGACTTATACTTAGGTGTGACTTATAGTCCAAAAAATACGGTAGTATACACCGAGATCAACATAAACAGTCATGTGAATGATAAGCATACAGAGCAGAAACTTTTTTTTCTTACTTTCTCTCCTTTAGAGCAAGTCCTTCACTGATGAGGAAATCGGCGAAACTGACGTTTTGACCAGCACGGTTTGAACAGAACAGAGACACCAGCACTGGCCTGGCGGATGGGTCCTGAGAGGAAAAATACACCAAGTTTTTTTTTTTTTTTTACACAGATAGGGATATGCCGGTATCTAATTTTCCTGTTGCAATTAATTGCTCATGCTTTTATCACGGTAAATGGTATTATCATGGTATTGCAATTTAGTTTTAAAAAGTGCTCAAAATATAGTATAATATGATATAATAGGTTAAATAACTTTTTTCTAACAAAAAATAAAGCAATTCAGAAATATATATAAAGTTAGATGTTTTGCACAGATTAAAGTGCAAAAGAACTATAAAGACCAATAAGTAAGAAGAACATCATAGCAAATACACAAATCTCAATGCCTATTTAAAATGATTTAAATAGGTTTTAGAAAGTAGTGCAGCTGGTTTATATATGGGGTTTCCAGGGTAAGGACTGCATTCTCTGCAGTTTAGTGCCATCTGCTGTCAGAGAGTGAATGTGCTTTCATTCAGCGCGTCTCTCATGTGTTCCTCCATGTTCTTCTCTTGCATGCTTGTTTACATCAGAGCACACACACAAGTCTTTCAAGCAGCATGCAGCGGTGATGTGCATTTTGACCAGTTGATTGGAATAGTTTTCATAAAATGCATTTCAAATTCTGAATAATTTGTAATCTATAATTATTTGCGGTATTTATAAGTGCCCACGATAACAATATCGTGCATATTTATTACCGTAATATATCGCATTACCGAATACGGGCACAAGTCTAGACACAGATAACTTTTCCATAGTTTTATAACTCCTTTACATTGATACAGTTTTTAGAATAGCAAACAATGTTCACAGATCATTTTCATATTTCTACTTGTGTTTTTGGATTTAAATTTTGGTTTCATGCTTGTTATTTTTTTTTGGTGGGAATTTGATCCCATACATTTGTTCTAACCTTTATGTTCATTACAGCCATGGCACCAGTCAAGTAGTGAGAGATGAAGTCACACGCCGTGGCTGTCCAAGCGGAGCGACCACCAGCTGGCCTGAGAGTTGGACAAGAAGGTAAAGAAGAACAGGAGGGAAGAAAATGTATATGTAATTACAAATTTAAAAACAACTTCACATTGTGAAACACTAAAAGCATTAATACATTACAAATTTGACTGGGTAAGTCTTGTTTGAAGTTGTGGTAAAATAGTGGACTGTTTAAATGTTAATCATAATAATAGAGATCATACACTTTTAGTACTCCCCTTGAACAAGGTTCTGCAAAGTGTATATAAACTGTGCATGCTCATCTGATAGTGAGAAAATGAGTGCTCCATCAGATTGTTTACCTTACACCACTGAGGTTACATTCGAGTAAGAAGGATCCGATCAGATCAGGACTGAGTGGTCTGAGATTGTTTACATGAACTTTGACTTTATTGCCAAAGTCACAACGCAAAACCTATAAAGAAAACAACACTCAAATTAAATTAAAATCCCACTCTTTTCAGATTTATTCAACTATATCTACCTCTGCAACACCATTAGTGGACACACTGCACACTTTTCCTCTTTCCCAAACCCCGGTGTTGTTGGCAGCACAGAACATCTCTGCTTCCCAGAGCATCTCTTGTGGCTCTGACTTCGAGAAGAGACTCTTCAGTGTGTCGTGGATTCTGCAAATATTGCATGCAAAATGGCAGCATTATGACAGAATACCAACCTCTTGAGCTAAATAGATGCGTCACTGAAAACAGGACTTTATTTGTTATTTTGAAAAGAGGTTTGATGTACAATAAGACTGTGCCGATAGACATGGGTATTGTGTATCGATGATAGTTAAAGATATCGCCTGTGGCTGATGCCTTTGACAAATTCAAGACAACGATTATTATAATATTAGGGCTTATTTGATCTATCATTTTTTTTTAGTGTTGTGCGATATAAACAATCACACATACAATTCCATTGAATTTCTAAATGCAATGGCCAATTCAGATTAGTCATCGCTGATAAAAGAGTTTTGTTGTTCAGTGTGTGCTTGCTGACAGAAATCAGCTCTCTCACCAATTCTTTCAGCATAAACTACATAATTTCTATTAAACTGTCATCCTGTTAAATACGCATTCAGTCATAATAAATATACTTTAGAACATCCATATGCTATTTTACTGCAAATATATAATGTGTAGTTAAGCCGCGTTTCCACTGCAGGAACTTTACCCAGGAACTAGGGACTTTGGGCTGGTACTCAGAGTGTTTCATGCAATCAGAATAATGCAATGAGCAAGTCTGCGTTTTTTAGACACTTAATAATATCACATCGGTTTGTGCTTTCAGAATCGCTGAATCTGCTGCGGTCGTTCCTTCACATCTGCAGCGGAGACCTGAACCAAGAAGTTGGGCACCAGATAACACGGTAACCAGTTAAACCGTAACACCGGAGAGTGCCAGTATGTTTTCCTATTGTTTTTGTGATAGAATGCAACTTTCTCCATTCCCAGGAGCAGAAGCCGCCATTACGCGAGATGTAAACAGTGTGACGCGTCGATGCATTTTTGTAGTCGACGTAATCGATGACGTCGACACGTTGTTGCAGCACTAGTTCCTGCGGTGGAAACACACCGAGTACCAGCCCAAAGTCCCTAGTTCTTGGGTAAAGTTCCAGCGGTGGCAACGCGGCTTATGACTGGAGCATATCGACCAACACTAATGTACAATTATGGACTGAGGAAATCGGCACCTCTTCAGCTGGTCGTCAAACTGCAGCAGCTGCACATAGATGTTTCCAGGAGAGGTGACAAGTGTCACACGAACTTCGATATCTTTGACGCATGTGGGCAGAATTAGATTGGGCTTCAGCTTTTCAGCAACAGGAGGAGGAGGGAGGAGGAGGAGGAGGAGGAGTCAGAACAACAGACAGAGGGCTCCTCTTCAAATGGAGGGTCCCACACTGTCGTCTCCATGGGCTGGGCATCTTTAATCTGGCTCCTGATGAAGCAGGAGAAAAATT
>NW_020528547.1:0-16738 GCF_003368295.1 Carassius auratus
GACACTTTAGTGATAAATAGAGTTCTGCTGATACATGGAGTGGTGTAGATGTATATTCACTTACAATAATGTGGACATAGACTGAACGCCCAAGTAGCAACTCCTTCATGAGCACCACAGCATCCCACTGCCAGCCCTTCCCAATCTGTAACAGTTCAAATCCAAGGATTTGCCAGAGTATTTCATCACATTAAAAAAATTACTTTATTTGGAATTGTTCATTTCAGGACATCTGAAATAATCTCTCATACCCACCGAACCCTTTAATTTGCTTTCTTCAGCAAGTTAAAGGGTTAGTTCACCAAAATTTTTATTTATGTCATTAATAACTCACTCTCATGTTGTTCCAAACCCGTGAGATTACCTTTCTGGACATGGACAGTATACCGTACACACAGCTTTAATGGTGGGACAGAAAGCTCTCGGACTAAACTAAAATATCTTAAACTGCGTTCCAAAGATAAACGGAGGTCTCACGGGTTTGGAACAACATGAGGGTAAGTTATTAATTACATAATTTAGATTTTTGGCTGAACCCTTTAAGTTTTCATTACAGTATTGCTAAAATAACCATAAAGTCTCACCACAAGAATTCAATTCATAAGTTCTTGGGGTCATGTTTTATGACCGTATATAAAAAAAATATTTGGTATAATGCATATATTAAAGCACATCCTATTTGTAGGACCACACTGAAGATATTGATTGGATGACAATTAACTCAAAATGCAAAAAGACTTTAAAAGGCTCTGAAATATGCGTTTTCTTTATGCAGAAATTGCATTTTAAATATTTTACAAATATTGATTTTGAGGTTAAATATAAGAGTTCTAAATAAATGTGTTACATTAAGGGGAAATTGTCACAAAATAAATTTAGAAATCTCAGCTATCAGGTTAAAATAGGGATTTATGAGTTGATGAAAAGCTGATAACTAAATAAAAAAAAATGTAAAACTAAATTAAACTAACAAACTTTTTTTAGCTTTAAATGATGCCCATTGATCAAGCAACGAACAACAAAAAAATTCTAATATGTTACAAATGTATTGTTAAGCTATTGATATATTATCTTAGGTAAAAAAGGTTTAGTTGACAAAAATGTTTGGAAAATCCCTGTGTTAAGAGTGAACTGTAAGGTGATCACATTAGCCAGTTTAAATTGGAAACAATCAAATTCAATATTAGCACAGAGACGCATACCGGTATGACTCCATTTATCTGACAGGGCACACAGAGCTGCGGCACATCCTCACACAGAACCCATGGGGTACACATGACAAACCGGGATACTCTCCACAAGCCCTGATCCACATATTGGACCTGGAACAGTTACATCACAAAACTGGTAACAAAACAATATGACCCAAGGTGTTTACATTTGAGATTATGAAATTTTTTTTATATGAAAGTGATGCAATGCTTTGAAAGCTCACTGACCTTCACGTGTCCTCCAATGACCTCCTGCACCTGACCTCTGTACCAGAACATGTCGGTTCCCATGACAGCACATCCCAAAACTCCTTTCCAGTTGTAGTTCTTCGGTCTTGGCAGGGTTTTAATGTGCTGTTGCAGCCGCTCCCGTAAGCGATCAAACTCGCACACTGAACACGTCAGAAAACAATTCTGTATTATGGAGTTTTTAAAGGAACACTCCGACTTTTTGGGACTTTAGCTTATTCACAGTATCCCCCAGAGTTAGATAAGTCCATACATACCTTTTCATTTCTGTGCGTTCTGTAAGTGTTTATTTGAGGCACCCACCGCTAGCCTAGCTTAGCACAAAGACTGGATGTAAATGGATACTGTTAGCATAGTAATCCCAATAAGTGACAAAATAATGCAAACATTTTCCTATTTACATGTTGTGATCTGTATAGTCACAGCGTGTAAAAATAACAAGGCTATATGAGACAGAGACCATTTTTAATCGTATAAATAACTGGGAACTATATTTTTCACTAGGCGTAGGGGCACAGCTAATGTTACTTGGGCGGAGTGATTTGCGCAGCACACGAGACGCGCTGTTGATGGTTCCGTAAACAAAACAAGTGACTAGCTAGACGTGACTTGTGGTCATGACTGACTTTGAGGAATTGTCAGACTCAGAGGAATTTTACTGTGTATCAAACCAAGATCCAGAACCATATAGTTTTGAAGCCAGAATACACAGACGAGGAGTTACAAACTTTGGAAGCTGTAAGACAAGATGTCGAAGCGAGAATCAGAACGAACACAGACTGGTGCTGTGTAAATGTGGAACATGCCAACCTATGCTGACAGAAACCGAATGCCTTTGTTGTAATGAATGGGACCGGGTATTGCCATCAATGTCAAGGCTTGATGACAATCAAAATATTTGCGTCACTACCACAGAAGATTTCTCTGCCCTAATACACCCGGCAGTTGTCGCTTTTTTTCCCCATTGTGACACGATCAACTGGAAGAAACGCTCCATGCCGAGTGAACCTAACGGTCAGCTGTCCACCAAGTAAGTGATTTTGTTATAATGATCACGAGCAATGTGTTCATGACAACACAATAATAACAATAAATGGGATACACGGAGCCCCTATTCATGGAATAGTGTCACTACTAAGGTTATATTACATTAGCATGGCACTGTTACAGTTTGGCTAATGTTAGTCATAAATGTAATATCACATATAAATGTAACACTCTGCTCATCACCACAGCGCGTCTCGTGTGTTGCGCTAATCACTCCGCCCAAGTAGCCACTCCGCCCAAGTAACATTAGCTGTTGCTCCTACGCCTAGTGAGAATATAGTTCCCAGTATTTATACGATTAAAAACGGTCTCTGTCTCATATAGCCTTGTTATTTTTACACGCTGTGACTATACAGATCACAACATGTAAATAGGAAAATGTTTGCATTATTTTGTCACTTATTGGGATTACTATGCTAACAGTATCCTTTACATCCAGTCTTTGTGCTAAGCTAGGCTAGGTGGGTGCCTCAAATAACACTTACAGAACGCACAGAAATGAAAAAGGTATGTATGGACTTATCTAACTCTGGGGGATACTGTGAATAAGCTAAAGTCCCAAAAAGTCAAGAGTGTTCCTTTAAGCATTTTCAATAACATATTACCACAGTCATTAACTCTGCCCACATACATGAGTTATCAGTTTTCAGTAACTTTGCAGTAGCAGCTGCTACTAGCCAATCCTAACAGATGTCATTTACAGCTTAAATCTTAAAGGTTTAGCAGCAAAAATGCTCAGCTTGAAAGGATGAAAAGTGATGATAGAAAATTGTCATAAAAACAAAATTACTGACTGTTTTAGTGAGAAATAAAACGACACACACCTGCTTGGTATGTCATTGCGTAAATTGACACCTTGTTCGGAGATGGCTGAGATGTTCATGAGCGTGTGTCCACAGGGAGGCAGCTCTGGAGGGGGGTATGAGTGTGTCTGCACTCTCTCTGGTGGTGGGTTGATTCGAGGGCTGGGTGTGGGTGGTGTCTGAGGAAGGCTTGTGATTCTCTGTGGCTCAGGAATCTTCTCACTCAACACACACTGCTCTGAGAAGACTGTTTCGGATATGGGAGCAGCCCTAGAAAAACGGTTTACTTACCATATTTTCCGGACTATAATTCATACTATTTTTTCACAGTTTGGCTGGTTCTGCTACTTATAGTCAGGTGCGACTTATTTATCCAAATTAATTTGACATGAACCGAGAGAATTGAACCAAGAGAAAACATTACCGTCTCCAGCGCGAGAGGGCACTCTATGCTGCTCAGTGCTCCTGTAGTCTACACTGAAGTCATAGAGCGCCCTCTCGCGGCTGGAGACGGTAATGTTTTCTCTTGGTTCTTGGTTCTAAATAAATGCGACTTATAGTCCAGTGCGACTTGTATGTTTTTTCCCTCGTCATGACGTATTTTGGTATGATGCGACTTATACTTAGGTGTGACTTATAGTCCAAAAAATACGGTAGTATACACCGAGATCAACATAAACAGTCATGTGAATGATAAGCATACAGAGCAGAAACTTTTTTCTTACTTTCTCTCCTTTAGAGCAAGTCCTTCACTGATGAGGAAATCGGCGAAACTGACGTTTTGACCAGCACGGTTTGAACAGAACAGAGACACCAGCACTGGCCTGGCGGATGGGTCCTGAGAGGAAAAATACACCAAGTTTTTTTTTTTTTTTACACAGATAGGGATATGCCGGTATCTAATTTTCCTGTTGCAATTAATTGCTCATGCTTTTATCACGGTAAATGGTATTATCATGGTATTGCAATTTAGTTTTAAAAAGTGCTCAAAATATAGTATAATATGATATAATAGGTTAAATAACTTTTTTCTAACAAAAAATAAAGCAATTCAGAAATATATATAAAGTTAGATGTTTTGCACAGATTAAAGTGCAAAAGAACTATAAAGACCAATAAGTAAGAAGAACATCATAGCAAATACACAAATCTCAATGCCTATTTAAAATGATTTAAATAGGTTTTAGAAAGTAGTGCAGCTGGTTTATATATGGGGTTTCCAGGGTAAGGACTGCATTCTCTGCAGTTTAGTGCCATCTGCTGTCAGAGAGTGAATGTGCTTTCATTCAGCGCGTCTCTCATGTGTTCCTCCATGTGCTTCTCTTGCATGCTTATTTACATCAGAGCACACACACAAGTCTTTCAAGCAGCATGCAGCGGTGATGTGCATTTTGACCAGTTGATTGGAATAGTTTCATAAAATGCATTTCAAATTCTGAATAATTTGTAATCTATAATTATTTGCGGTATTTATAAGTGCCCACGATAACAATATCGTGCATATTTATTACCGTAATATATCGCATTACCGAATACGGGCACAAGTCTAGACACAGATAACTTTTCCATAGTTTTATAACTCCTTTACATTGATACAGTTTTTAGAATAGCAAACAATGTTCACAGATCATTTTCATATTTCTACTTGTGTTTTTGGATTTAAATTTTGGTTTCATGCTTGTTATTTTTTTTTGGTGGGAATTTGATCCCATACATTTGTTCTAACCTTTATGTTCATTACAGCCATGGCACCAGTCAAGTAGTGAGAGATGAAGTCACACGCCGTGGCTGTCCAAGTGGAGCGACCACCAGCTGGCCTGAGAGTTGGACAAGAAGGTAAAGAAGAACAGGAGGGAAGAAAATGTATATGTAATTACAAATTTAAAAACAACTTCACATTGTGAAACACTAAAAGCATTAATACATTACAAATTTGACTGGGTAAGTCTTGTTTGAAGTTGTGGTAAAATAGCGGACTGTTTAAATGTTAATCATAATAATAGAGATCATACACTTTTAGTACTCCCCTTGAACAAGGTTCTGCAAAGTGTATATAAACTGTGCATGCTCATCTGATAGTGAGAAAATGAGTGCTCCATCAGATTGTTTACCTTACACCACTGAGGTTACATTCGAGTAAGAAGGATCCGATCAGATCAGGACTGAGTGGTCTGAGATTGTTTACATGAACTTTGACTTTATTGCCAAAGTCACAACGCAAAACCTTTAAAGAAAACAACACTCAAATTAAATTAAAATCCCACTCTTTTCAGATTTATTCAACTATATCTACCTCTGCAACACCATTAGTGGACACACTGCACACTTTTCCTCTTTCCCAAACCCCGGTGTTGTTGGCAGCACAGAACATCTCTGCTTCCCAGAGCATCTCCTGTGGCTCTGACTTCGAGAAGAGACTCTTCAATGTGTCGTGGATTCTGCAAATATTGCATGCAAAATGGCAGCATTATGACAGAATACCAACCTCTTGAGCTAAATAGATGCGTCACTGAAAACAGGACTTTATTTGTTATTTTGAAAAGAGGTTTGATGTACAATAAGACTGTGCCGATAGACATGGGTATTGTGTATCGATGATAGTTAAAGATATCGCCTGTGGCTGATGCCTTTGACAAATTCAAGACAACGATTATTATAATATTAGGGCTTACTTGATCGATCGTTTTTTTTTAGTGTTGTGCGATATAAACAATCACACATACAATTCCATTGAATTTCTAAATGCAATGGCCAATTCAGATTAGTCATCGCTGATAAAAGAGTTTTGTTGTTCAGTGTGTGCTTGCTGACAGAATTCAGCTCGCTCACCAATTCTTTCAGCATAAACTACATAATTTCTATTAAACTGTCATCCTGTTAAATACGCATTCAGTCGTAATAAATATACTTTAGAACATCCATATGCTATTTTACTGCAAATATATAATGTGTAGTTAAGTCGCGTTTCCACTGCAGGAACTTTACCCAGGAACTAGGGACTTTGGGCTGGTACTCAGAGTGTTTCATGCAATCAGAATAATGCAATGAGCAAGTCTGCGTTTTTTAGACACTTAATAATATCACATCGGTTTGTGCTTTCAGAATCGCTGAATCTGCTGCGGTCGTTCCTTCACATCTGCAGCTGAGACCTGAACCAAGAAGTTGGGAACCAGATAACACGGTAACCAGTTAAACCGTAACACCGGAGAGTGCCAGTATGTTTTCCTATTGTTTTTGTGATAGAATGCAACTTTCTCCATTCCCAGGAGCAGAAGCCGCCATTACGCGAGATGTAAACAGTGTGACGCGTCGATGCATTTTTGTAGCCGACGTAATCGATGACGTCGACACGTTGTTGCAGCACTAGTTCCTGCGGTGGAAACACACCGAGTACCAGCCCAAAGTCCCTAGTTCTTGGGTAAAGTTCCAGCGGTGGCAACGCGGCTTATGACTGGAGCATATCGACCAACACTAATGTACAATTATGGACTGAGGAAATCGGCACCTCTTCAGCTGGTCGTCAAACTGCAGCAGCTGCACATAGATGTTTCCAGGAGAGGTGACAAGTGTCACACGAACTTCGATATCTTTGACGCATGTGGGCAGAATCAGATTGGGCTTCAGCTTTTCAGCAACAGGAGGAGGAGGAGGAGGAGGAGGAGGAGGAGGAGTCAGAACAACAGACAGAGGCTCCTCTTCAAATGGAGGGTCCCACACTGTCGTCTCCATGGGCTGGGCATCTTTAATCTGGCTCCTGATGAAGCAGGAGAAAATTAATATTGAATACAATGGATGGGTGGAAGATAGATAGATAAATAGAATGGTCTTTTTCATGACTTACTGTTTACTAGAAACAGCGAGACCATTTCTAACCAGTATATCTCCAATACTGTCTCCAGTGCAATCTTCACCAATCTCATACAGACACACAGGTACAGGTCTAGTGTCGGACACAAGCTCTAAATAAAAGTGAGAAATTCAAGCAAAGATGTACAGTATGCCACATTACTCTCCAAATTATTTAATGATGTCACATTGCACACATTATTATGGAAAATAGATTTTAAAAGCAGTGATATTTTTCATATGTCTTTGTGTTTCTGCTATAGGTCTTCATGGGTCCCGGAAAACTGTCAGAACATTGCCGGGTCTCCTTCTGTGTGAACGCAAACACATCATGGGATTGATTCCAGGATTGATCCCAGGTTGGGGACCTAGTAACATTGCCAGGTTCAGTCCCAGAACGAGCTCTTTGTGAACAAAAGCCAGAACTAAAAAGGTAGGGATTTTACCCTGTAGGTTTTTTTTTTCCCGGAAGTGCGCCCGCGTGCACAGACTACATTGTAACCGTTTGCTATGTCATTTGTGTGGAAGTATTTCGAAATCTGTGCGCAGGACACGGGCAGAGCTACACGTCTGAGGCACAGATAGCAGGAAGCAAACAGCCGACTGCACGAAATATGAGTCCCTTTCCAGCGCTCAATGAAGCTGCCTCAGTGTATCTGTACCTGTCCACACCCTTCGCAAGCGGAGACAGTGAAGGGATATTCAGCTCAACTTCTCACGTGTTGGATGAGAAACGAAACGGACTAAACTGTGACAAAACTGAAATGTTTTTTTTTGTAAAGTAGAACTTGCATACACGTTTGAAAAGCCAGAAGTAAACGTCAGTTCTGTATAGGATGATTATTTTTATTTTTCCTTAAAATTACATAGACTTAATTTGATTTAAAAATCACCTGCTGTAGAACACTGAAATAAAAGTGTTTAATTGATCCAATCAAAAGATTTTAGGGTAATAATGGACATCTAAATTTTTTAACTTGAGAAAATAGTTATTTATTTTTCATTTGCTCAAGTAAAAAAAAACTTGAGAAAATCCTCTAGTTTATGCATATAAACTTACTTTTTGCGACAACAGTGATAAGTTTATGCTCCACAAGATCCTTGAATACAACACAGGCTTCATCACTCCATGTTTCCTGTGGACTGACCACATCATTCAGACTGCACCACATGGCCTAAAAACAAATGGATAGACAGACTTCTTTAAGTTTGTTATTTATCAGAGATATTGAGGTGCGTTTTTAGTACATGCTTTGACAGACTTGCCACAGTATCATAATTTTCACACCGATACAGTATCCACTTTCAAACTGGTTACATTAACTGGTGGTAGTATGTGGTGCTGTGGGGTAATTTTCTATGCACAATTACTGTGTACTGGCAAGTATTATTAAGATCAATGTGAAATTGATGTAGGAACAGTTGTCAAGTAGGTTTCATTCATATTGTTCTCCGTTTAAAGCAACATAAACTTGGTCAATCAATCTTACCATTTCTGGCAAAGCAAAGAACTCATCCTTTATCTGTCTCAGATCTTTCACAGAGAGAGTCTTTCTGTAGCCAAAGTCCACATACCGAACCTCAACCATCCTACCACCAGGGAAACCTGAAATATAAACACAGGCAATCCTTTTAACCTTTATAACACTGTATCAAAGTGACAATGCCTTTCTTTTATTGCATGTTTACATATCTGATATGTTGTACACACATGAACTCACCTATGACTTGAACCCTGCACCATTCGTGGTCATAGCCAGCGACGCAGGCCTGTGAGAGAGAAGGGCAGTAGATCTGGAACTCACTGTTTGCCTGGGGACGACTGTAACAGTCCTGGAGCTTTGAGTGCAACAGCAGGTACTCCATATTTTCAACCTGCACTCACCAAGGATGTGTAAATCTCATTTTCAGTTAATTATTTCATTTCATTTTGACATTATAATAAATGTGTTTTTGTTACTCACTAGTTGTACATAGAAGTCTGACGGTGTGTTCACATGAGAAACCATAGATTTGACCTCAGTATTGAGTGCAGGGCGAACTGATGGGTAGAAGAGCAGGGGTGCACTGCCAGGGGCGACTATAGGAGAGTAGAATCTGTACAGAAGTCATATTACAAACACTGTCAATGTTAACAAAATGTTAATTTTGTTTTATTCTGTTTTGTGTGATGGTTTACCAATAAGCTTTTTCAGGCATGTGAGCAGCTAGACTAGAGTACAAACAGAAGGAAAATCTGACCACGCCACCAGCACTTATTATTAAAAATATATATCTTAGCACATTAAAAGATACCTTATATTATAATAATACAAACTATTGTCCTGTAAAAAATAAAAAGCAGCATTTCATGATAATCATGATAACAATATAGTATATATTAAAATAAGTTACTATAATATATTAAAGTATATAGAATTATTATTATTAAAGTACCTGATCTTTATTTTGAATACCCTCTTACACAATCCCTAGCGCTACCAAATCTGCTCCTGGTGCCACCATCTGTAGAACTGTGCTCTCAAATGTCAGTCCTGTGATGCACTTTATTTTTTCAGGATATTTTGATAAATATAAAGTTTAATAAACAGCACTTATATTTATTTATACATCATCTGAAAGCTGAATAAAATAAGTTATACATTGGTGTATGGTTTGTTATGATAGGACAATATTTGGCCGAGATACAACTATTTGAAAATCTGGAATCTGAGGGTGCAAAAAAAAATCTAAATATTGAAAAAATCGTCTTTAAATTTGTCCAAATGAAGTTATTTGCAATGCATATTACTAATCAAAATGTAAGTTTTGATATATTTACAGAAGGAAATTTATGAAATATCTTTATGGAACATGATCTTTACTTACTATCCTAATGATTTTTTGCGAGGAAGAAAAAGCAATAACTACAATGTATTTTTGGCTATAGCTACAAATATACCCCAGCGACTAAAGACACACAGGTTTAATACATTTTTTTCCCTTTTTTTGGTGGAAGCAGTTATGCCCTCTGTGAATAAAATCAGTAAATCTTAGTCCAACGCGATAGCATTAAAATAACATTTTCGGGAGATAGAAAATTCTCTCCGGGTCAAATCGACCCGAACACAAACCTGATTGTTTTAAAGGAAAATAGCACTTTTAGATAAAAAAAAGAAAAAAAGAAAAAAGCAATGATAGATGGAGGTTGGAAAACAAAGTTCTTTATGAACTGCAGTATTGTATGTAATAAAGATTTAAATCGAAAAGAAAAGATGAAATGTGATGAAATAAGAAATGTAGTTTGAAATATTTTGCTGTTTGCATTTTGTTGTGCTGTTTGTAAACTACTGTGCAAAAATTGCACAAGTGTGAAAACAAAAATGCACTTCATGATCAAGCATTTAGTTGAGATAAATACATATTTTTGAAAGATAAAAAAAAAAAAAAAAAAAAGCGCTCCCCTCCACCCCTCTCTCAAGAACCTCCTATAAAAGGGACATTTACACATTTTCACATGCCCTGAATTAATGTCTAAAAATCCTGACTGGAGTATTACTATGAATAATTCTACATGATAAAAGGCTTTATAAAGATCGGTATCAGTGATCATATCAGCAGATACTGCTTTAAAAGTAAAGGTGCTGTAAGGATAATTACATACCTGGCCTGCCCCATGAACACCAGGTGCTCTCGCAGAGACACCATTGGTGTTTTCTTCAGATCCACTAACAGTGCGTCTCCTTCCTCCCCAAACACCTGCATCTCCACAGCCTCAGATCCCAGCAGGCTCTTCATCTCATCAACTGCCTCTGAACTCCACCCTCTCAGCTGATAAAAAACACAAACACGTCTTGCCAGTTATAGATTGTACCTAGTGATGCTAAAATTCTTTATATTCTATAATAACATCTATCTATATTTACAAAACTAGATCAAAAAGACAAATTACTTTTGCAACCCTAGATGGCAGCTACATGCCTGAATATTTATTTTAAATAAATACAGAACTTTTAAAATGTATTTTTGGTGCACTCAGCTGCAACACTTATACAGTAAATACAGAGTAAATCTCCACAACTTATACCAAGTCTGCAGGAATAATATCTTTAAGGGAGCATTTGATGGCCAGAGGAGCCCAGCCATTCATTTGAGCCAGAGCTGAAGCATCAGGTCTCCGCAGACACTCATTCAAGATGCTTAAATCTCCATCACTGGAGATGCACAAAGAGAAAACATGCATACAGTGAATGAGTGAATTTGCAGTCAGATAAAAAGAGCAGATTCACGTGAGATACATGAGCATGCAAAAAATTATGCACATAAATAAGAAATAAAGAGATCATCTCTGCCTTTTAAGTGTTTACATATGAATACACTATTTATTTCTCACCTTGGAATCGAAATGCCCTTGGAGAAGCCAAAGTCCTGGAAGTAGACACACAGACGGGAGACTTCTGTTGCAAGGCATTTGTTCACACTCTGGAAACACTCTTTTTGAAAGAGCTCAGTCACTGTTACTCTACACCACATATCCTCCTTCCAATAGATAAAGAGCATATCGCCTATGAACAACAAGATACAAACAATCAGACAGCTGCATCTCAAAGTTTATCTTTTAATCTTCTTTAAAAAAAAAAAAAGCATTGCCTCTAGGTTTACTTCGGCTCATTTATTTCCATGATGTGCACAGGAGTTTAAAGGGGTCATATGATGTTAAAGGGGTAATATAATGCGATTTCATGGTTTCCTTCTCTTTGGAGTGTTACAAGCGTTTCCTGATCCTGGGAGAGAAGAATACAATGATGGCTGTTCTGACTCACAGTCTGGAAGTACGTTTTCAATATTTATAGAATTTGCCACTGATGATTCAAATGTGAGTATTGAGCAGTGTAAAGAGCTGTTTTTTTTTGTCATTTCTCCTATCACAAATGCAGACATGGTTTTATGTTTACGCAGTGTGATGCAATGCAATGTGTAAAAATTATAGTACAAGTCATTATAATCAATTATGTCCCCACTGGATGCAACAAATGCCTCGTTTATAATGGGTTTATTCTGTTTTGTCTCGTCGCTAGGGATGGGTACCGAAACCCGGTATTAGACTGGCCCCGGGGCTAAATTATGAAAAACCGTAGTATCAGTAAGATCTGGTATTGGTTCTGCTTTCAGTACTGGAGGAAAAAAAATAATGTACTATGTATTTTAGCTTAATAATGTTGTCGTGCACATTTATCTCGCCAAACATTTCTAATGTGCGATCATATTAAGACGTTTGTCCGTGAGATCTGCGTGAATCATGCACGCCGCCGAGGCTGTCTGTCAGTCACACACACACACACACACCACGAGTGCACGCACATGCATTAACTGTACGTAAACTCCTGCTTAATAATAAAGAGTGACGATGACGAAGAGATTTGCTAAATGTTATCGTGCACATTTTATCTCACCAAACATTTCTAATTTTTACAATATTATTAAGTGGTTTGTCTGTGAGATCTGCAAAGAACTCGCATGCGCGCCGCGGAGGCTGTCTGTCTGTCAGTCCCACACACACAAACACCACACACAACAAGAACGAGCGCGGGTACACGCATAACAGTACGAAAACTCCCGCTTATTACAAAGAGTGACGATGGCGGAGAGAGCAAAACGTTCCAAAGTGTGGTTATACTTCACTAGAGTTAATGGTGACAACCCTCGTTGTCATAAGTGCAAAACAATATTTGCATGTAAGGGCGGAAACACAAGCAATCGGTCAAAACATCTTTCAAAAGTGCATAATGTGTATCGACTGCCTAGCTAGCTCGTCTCTGGTTGTTGCCCCATCTACGTCAGGTATGTATGCTAAAATCATGTTGAATCAATGTTTTTCACGTCATTTAAAATAAATGTAAAATCTCCTTGGTTTGCTAACCTTACGTAGAAATTCTGTTGATTTCCTTTGGAAAAAATGAGAATGAAATTTTTTTTTTAAGCTGCAGCTACTATGAACCAACCAACTCCTCCTAACACCTCTGGTCCAAGACAAGCCCATTATTAATTTTACATAAAAAAATAAAGAAATGTTAATTCTGTTCTCAACTTGTTCTTAATAAAAACCCACACACAACACAAAGTATCGATAAGAATACCGTTAAAGTACCGGACCGTTAAGCAGTATCGGTAAGAGTAGTAATACCGTTAAAACCCTAACGATACCCCATCCCTACTCGTCGCACTGAAACACGGCATCACAGTGTAAAGGTGCAGAACTTTCCATCACTCACTTGAGGTATTCAGCCAAGCACAATGCCCTGGATACCTGGCCAAACAGAGCACACCCTACTTTTTTAGGCCAATGAGGTTTGTAAAATCAACGCGGTTCACAAAGGCAGGGCATAGAGGAGAAACAATAATGTACAGCAGTGGTCAGCAACAGTTGGCTCCCGCAGCCAGATTATTTTGATTGCGGCTGGTTCTGAAATAGATTTGTCATGCCAGCCAACAGTTATTCACAATCACTTCATCTTTAATGATTTTAAAATAAAAGTATGGTTAAAAAAAAAAAAAAAAAAAAAAAAAAAAGTATGGTAAAAGTAACTGTTTTGCAGCAAAGTTGTATTTTGAGATGTATTGAGCTTTTAATTCGAAAAGCTTTTAATTTGTGGTGCCCATCTAATATTATATTCTTTGAAAACAGCGACAACATCATTGCAGATAAAACACACCGGCTTTGCATAGACAAAACTAGGTAGGATGAACGCATAGTTGGTTATTCTTTGTATGCCCCATTTTCGCTGTCAGCATTCTCCTTAAAACTCTTTGATGGTGTCATTATCTCACACCAGCTATCTAAAATGTTAACATCACTCTGCGCACAATGTAATAGCATACCAGGAAACAAACAATAAACAAAATTAATCAATTATGCAGTCCTAGTACGCGAGGATACAAAAAGTGTAAAAGTAGGCTGCGTTATAATTATTAAAACAAGTTAGGCTCCACTGTGTAACAAGCAAATTAAAATGATACACATTTATTATTCACAATATGGAAAGCGGAATTAAAATACTTGTTTAAAGGGGGGCGTGAAATGCTAATTTTTACTCAATATCCTGTTAATCTTGAGTACCTATAGAGTAGTACTGCATCCTACATAACTCCAAAAAGTCTTTAGTTTTATTATATTTATAAGAGAAAGATAGTCTGTACCGTTTTTCCCCGGAAAAACACGAGCGGCTGGAGGCTTGACGTGTGGGCGAGCTAAAGAATCACGAGCGCGAGTAGTCCTTTTGCATTGAGAGCGTCTGTGGAAGCTGACATTACCGTGAGGAAAAAAAACATAATCCAAAACAAACCATAGCTAACAGTCAGATTCAGCCGATATATTTATGATCCAGAATCAGAACCCAGAGGCTGAAATTTAACAAGAGCAGCATCAGCAACGACTACAGCAGGACGTCTCTATGTAGTACGTATTGAAACTGTATATATTTGCTTAGCTGTTTTGGAAAATGACAAGTTCCACTTTATGTCGTCTTTTTTTTTTTTTTTTTTTAAGGTGTACATGTGGAAAGTCCAGTTTCATGCCAAGATCGCATGTTGTTTACTTGATGTGCTTACACGCCGATAGCTAAGTTAATAACACAGAGATATTTGAAGCAGTTTTACTCACCGCATGCAGTTCCAACACACGATCGTGACCCTTTTTCGTTGGGACTGCATTATCCTTAATAAATAAACGACATACAAATCCAGCGTCAAACTGGGCCTTGTTTGTAAAACAAGCATCTTCGAAATGCAGGAAACAAACAAAAACACTTGCACAACTCCGTTGATGCTCTGTAAAAATAAACTCCATCCACTGGTCCCTTAATGCTGTTTCTCTTTTGGTAATCTGTGCAGGGTTGTCTTGCCCTGGCAACCAAAAACACACTTCTTTTGTGACATTTTGGTCTCTCGCTCTGATCAGTGAATGTCTGTGCTCTGCTATACTGGAGCGCGCGTTCTTCCGGGAGAAGTGCCCTTAGGACCCATATAAGGAAATTCCGCTCCATCTAACGTCACATCTCCCATAAAGGTTTCTTTTAGCAAGGCCGCCTGTTTTGCAAGTTGGTGAATGAAGATAGTTACTTGCCTGGTTACGTGACAGTACTCTGCTTTATTAATTTATCCAGTGTAAAACTCAGACACCACCACACAAATATGGCTTTTTGTTCATGACTGTCCAACTACAAAGTTTAAGAGAGTAACATCTCACTACCAGTAACAAAATACACTGTAACAGTCAGTCACAGGCAATTCTAGTTTAATTTTTCATTAATTAATTTATCAAATTATCCTTTGACTATGTTGGGGCCCGACATCTTGTAGCAAATAGTTTTTTGGCCCTGTCCCAATTCTATTTTATACCCCTTTACCTTCCCCATGTCCCTTGAAACAGAGTGTCAAGGGTAGGGGAGAAAATATTCCCTAAGGATTGGGACACCACTACCATGCGGTCACACGTCATCATACGTCGTCTAGCTCTTACAATACACACATTTACTGGTGTGCTGGTGTGCATTAGAGCCTTTAATTATCGTTCTGTATTCATGAGCTGCTTACTGACAGTTATCGCCCCGATCAGACATATGCTGTGGCACTATCATACAGTCTGTAATGATATGATGTTAGCAAATATTAGCGATTTTTTGAGTAACATGAACATTAATATGAATGTAACATAAAACAAATGATTACTTTTTCTTAAAATCTTTATTTATTCCAAAAAAAAGCTTACATTTATGTGTCTTTTTGTTCGCTGTAGCAGCCATGTTTCTGAGATAATTCATACCCCTTCTTTTGAAGTGGTCCTGAAAAATCTTCGTTTGAAGGGCTATCTGGCCCTTCCCCTTCCCCTCCAACCAAAAGACAATCGAGACACCCCTACCCCTTCACGTGAACATGCGAAACGGAGGGGTATGGGAAATGGGAAGGGCTAAGGGGTAGAATTGGCATTGGGCCTTACTTGCCGACCCCTGATGTATGGTATGTGGAAAATAATGTGTTTTTTTTAACCTTAAACCACATAAACGCATTCCATTACACCAAATAAACAAAATAATGTTCTTTTTAGCAAAATCATATGACCCCTTTAACAATCAAAAAAATCTTACTGAACCCAAACTTCCAAATGTTAGTTTGTCAATAATTAAATAAATTAATAGATATGAGTGATGAAATTTCACGGTCAAATAAAAGACCATCAACATGCATATACCTGTCTTGATTTCATCACTGAACGTGAAGAGGCTACTGTCTCCGGAGCAGAATTCGTTGACCTTTTTGGTCAACTTTAGGCCGGTTTTCTGTTCATCATATAGCGTACATAGAAATTTCCAGGGTTCACAATATGAGTCACCATAACGTAGTGCAAACTAAAAAAAACAACTGAAAGTGACCTTGATTAACACAAGGGAGCTGTCGTCTTAGTTCATTCAGGAGATTAACCTACAAATAAGCCACATACGTTTAGTCTGTGGAGTTAAGGGCCTATCAAAATGCTGCTTGCAAGGTCTTCTAAGTTCTTTGTGCCTCCCATTGTGGCTTTGTTCAGGTCCTGGGGAACTATGAGCT
>NW_020528548.1:0-38595 GCF_003368295.1 Carassius auratus
TTAAGTGACAAAATAATGCAAACATTTTCCTATTTACATGTTGTGATCTGTATAGTCACAGCGTGTAAAAATAACAAGGCTATATGAGACAGAGACCATTTTTAATCGTATAAATACTGGGAACTATATTTTCACTAGGCGTAGGGGCACAGCTAATGTTACTTGGGCGGAGTGATTTGCGCAGCACACGAGACGCGCTGTTGATGGTTCCGTAAACAAAACAAGTGACTAGCTAGACGTGACTTGTGGTCATGACTGACTTTGAGGAATTGTCAGACTCAGAGGAATTTTACTGTGTATCAAACCAAGATCCAGAACCATATAGTTTTGAGCCAGAATACACAGACGAGGAGTTACAAACTTTGGAAGCTGTAAGACAAGATGTCGAAGCGAGAATCAGAACGAACACAGACTGGTGCTGTGTAAATGTGGAACATGCCAACCTATGCTGACAGAAACCGAATGCCTTTGTTGTAATGAATGGGACCGGGTATTGCCATCAATGTCAAGGCTTGATGACAATCAAAATATTTGCGTCACTACCACAGAAGATTTCTCTGCCCTAATACACCCGGCAGTTGTCGCTTTTTTCCCCATTGTGACACGATCAACTGGAAGAAACGCTCCATGCCGAGTGAACCTAATGGTCAGCTGTCCACCAAGTAAGTGATTTTGTTATAATGATCACGAGCAATGTGTTCATGACAACACAATAATAACAATAAATGGGATACACGGAGCCCCTATTCATGGAATAGTGTCACTACTAAGGTTATATTACATTAGCATGGCACTGTTACAGTTTGGCTAATGTTAGTCATAAATGTAATATCACATATAAATGTAACACTCTGCTCATCACCACAGCGCGTCTCGTGTGTTGCCTAATCACTCCGCCCAAGTAGCCACTCCGCCCAAGTAACATTAGCTGTGCTCCTACGCCTAGTGAGAATATAGTTCCCAGTATTTATACGATAAAAACGGTCTCTGTCTCATATAGCCTTGTTATTTTTACACGCTGTGACTATACAGATCACAACATGTAAATAGGAAAATGTTTGCATTATTTTGTCACTTATTGGGATTACTATGCTAACAGTATCCTTTACATCCAGTCTTTGTGCTAAGCTAGGCTAGGTGGGTGCCTCAAATAACACTTACAGAACGCACAGAAATGAAAAAGGTATGTATGGACTTATCTAACTCTGGGGGATACTGTGAATAAGCTAAAGTCCCAAAAAGTCAAGAGTGTTCCTTTAAGCATTTTCAATAACATATTACCACAGTCATTAACTCTGCCCACATACATGAGTTATCAGTTTTCAGTAACTTTGCAGTAGCAGCTGCTACTAGCCAATCCTAACAGATGTCATTTACAGCTTAAATCTTAAAGGTTTAGCAGCAAAAATGCTCAGCTTGAAAGGATGAAAAGTGATGATAGAAAATTGTCATAAAAACAAAATTACTGACTGTTTTAGTGAGAAATAAAACGACACACACCTGCTTGGTATGTCATTGCGTAAATGACACCTTGTTCGGAGATGGCCGAGATGTTCATGAGCGTGTGTCCACAGGGAGGCAGCTCTGGAGGGGGGTATGAGTGTGTCTGCACTCTCTCTGGTGGTGGGTTGATTCGAGGGCTGGGTGTGGGTGGTGTCTGAGGAAGGCTTGTGATTCTCTGTGGCTCAGGAATCTTCTCACTCAACACACACTGCTCTGAGAAGACTGTTTCGGATATGGGAGCAGCCCTAGAAAAACGGTTTACTTACCATATTTTCCGGACTATAAGTCATACTATTTTTTCACAGTTTGGCTGGTTCTGCTACTTATAGTCAGGTGCGACTTATTTATCCAAATTAATTTGACATGAACCGAGAGAATTGAACCAAGAGAAAACATTACCGTCTCCAGCCGCGAGAGGGCACTCTATGCTGCTCAGTGCTCCTGTAGTCTACACTGAAGACATAGAGCGCCCTCTCGCGGCTGGAGACGGTAATGTTTTCTCTTGGTTCTTGGTTCTAAATAAATGCGACTTATAGTCCAGTGCGACTTGTATGTTTTTTTCCCTCCTCATGACGTATTTTGGTAAGATGCGACTTATACTTAGGTGTGACTTATAGTCCAAAAAATACGGTAGTATACACCGAGATCAACATAAACAGTCATGTGAATGATAAGCATACAGAGCAGAAACTTTTTTTCTTACTTTCTCTCCTTTAGAGCAAGTCCTTCACTGATGAGGAAATCGGCGAAACTGACGTTTTGACCAGCACGGTTTGAACAGAACAGAGACACCAGCACTGGCCTGGCGGATGGGTCCTGAGAGGAAAAATACACCAAGTTTTTTTTTTTTTTGACACAGATAGGGATATGCCGGTATCTAATTTTCCTGTTGCAATTAATTGCTCATGCTTTTATCACGGTAAATGGTATTATCATGGTATTGCAATTTAGTTTTAAAAAGTGCTCAAAATATAGTATAATATGATATAGGTTAAATAACTTTTTTCTAACAAAAAATAAAGCAATTCAGAAATATATATAAAGTTAGATGTTTTGCACAGATTAAAGTGCAAAAGAACTATAAAGACCAATAAGTAAGAAGAACATCATAGCAAATACACAAATCTCAATGCCTATTTAAAATGATTTAAATAGGTTTTAGAAAGTAGTGCAGCTGGTTTATATATGGGGTTTCCAGGGTAAGGACTGCATTCTCTGCAGTTTAGTGCCATCTGCTGTCAGAGAGTGAATGTGCTTTCATTCAGCGCGTCTCTCATGTGTTCCTCCATGTTCTTCTCTTGCATGCTTTTTACATCAGAGCACACACACAAGTCTTTCAAGCAGCATGCAGCGGTGATGTGCATTTTGACCAGTTGATTGGAATAGTTTTCATAAAATGCATTTCAAATTCTGAATAATTTGTAATCTATAATTATTTGCGGTATTTATAAGTGCCCACGATAACAATATCGTGCATATTTATTACCGTAATATATCGCATTACCGAATACGGGCACAAGTCTAGACACAGATAACTTTTCCATAGTTTTATAACTCCTTTACATTGATACAGTTTTTAGAATAGCAAACAATGTTCACAGATCATTTTCATATTTCTACTTGTGTTTTTGGATTTAAATTTTGGTTTCATGCTTGTTATTTTTTTTTGGTGGGAATTTGATCCCATACATTTGTTCTAACCTTTATGTTCATTACAGCCATGGCACCAGTCAAGTAGTGAGAGATGAAGTCACACGCCGTGGCTGTCCAAGCGGAGCGACCACCAGCTGGCCTGAGAGTTGGACAAGAAGGTAAAGAAGAACAGGAGGGAAGAAAATGTATATGTAATTACAAATTTAAAAACAACTTCACATTGTGAAACACTAAAAGCATTAATACATTACAAATTTGACTGGGTAAGTCTTGTTTGAAGTTGTGGTAAAATAGTGGACTGTTTAAATGTTAATCATAATAATAGAGATCATACACTTTTAGTACTCCCCTTGAACAAGGTTCTGCAAAGTGTATATAAACTGTGCATGCTCATCTGATAGTGAGAAAATGAGTGCTCCATCAGATTGTTTACCTTACACCACTGAGGTTACATTCGAGTAAGAAGGATCCGATCAGATCAGGACTGAGTGGTCTGAGATTGTTTACATGAACTTTGACTTTATTGCCAAAGTCACAACGCAAAACCTTTAAAGAAAACAACACTCAAATTAAATTAAAATCCCACTCTTTTCAGATTTATTCAACTATATCTACCTCTGCAACACCATTAGTGGACACACTGCACACTTTTCCTCTTTCCCAAACCCCGGTGTTGTTGGCAGCACAGAACATCTCTGCTTCCCAGAGCATCTCCTGTGGCTCTGACTTCGAGAAGAGACTCTTCAATGTGTCGTGGATTCTGCAAATATTGCATGCAAAATGGCAGCATTATGACAGAATACCAACCTCTTGAGCTAAATAGATGCGTCACTGAAAACAGGACTTTATTTGTTATTTTGAAAAGAGGTTTGATGTACAATAAGACTGTGCCGATAGACATGGGTATTGTGTATCGATGATAGTTAAAGATATCGCCTGTGGCTGATGCCTTTGACAAATTCAAGACAACGATTATTATAATATTAGGGCTTACTTGATCTATCGTTTTTTTTTAGTGTTGTGCGATATAAACAATCACACATACAATTCCATTGAATTTCTAAATGCAATGGCCAATTCAGATTAGTCATCGCTGATAAAGAGTTTTGTTGTTCAGTGTGTGCTTGCTGACAGAATTCAGCTCGCTCACCAATTCTTTCAGCATAAACTACATAATTTCTATTAAACTGTCATCCTGTTAAATACGCATTCAGTCGTAATAAATATACTTTAGAACATCCATATGCTATTTTACTGCAAATATATAATGTGTAGTTAAGTCCGCGTTTCCACTGCAGGAACTTTACCCAGGAACTAGGGACTTTGGGCTGGTACTCAGAGTGTTTCATGCAATCAGAATAATGCAATGAGCAAGTCTGCGTTTTTTAGACACTTAATAATATCACATCGGTTTGTGCTTTCAGAATCGCTGAATCTGCTGCGGTCGTTCCTTCACATCTGCAGCTGAGACCTGAACCAAGAAGTTGGGAACCAGATAACACGGTAACCAGTTAAACCGTAACACCGGAGAGTGCCAGTATGTTTTCCTATTGTTTTTGTGATAGAATGCAACTTTCTCCATTCCCAGGAGCAGAAGCCGCCATTACGCGAGATGTAAACAGTGTGACGCGTCGATGCATTTTTGTAGTCGACGTAATCGATGACGTCGACACGTTGTTGCAGCACTAGTTCCTGCGGTGGAAACACACCGAGTACCAGCCCAAAGTCCCTAGTTCTTGGGTAAAGTTCCAGCGGTGGCAACGCGGCTTTGACTGGAGCATATCGACCAACACTAATGTACAATTATGGACTGAGGAAATCGGCACCTCTTCAGCTGGTCGTCAAACTGCAGCAGCTGCACATAGATGTTTCCAGGAGAGGTGACAAGTGTCACACGAACTTCGATATCTTTGACGCATGTGGGCAGAATCAGATTGGGCTTCAGCTTTTCAGCAACAGGAGGAGGAGGAGGAGGAGAGGAGGAGTCAGAACAACAGACAGAGGCTCCTCTTCAAATGGAGGGTCCCACACTGTCGTCTCCATGGGCTGGGCATCTTTAATCTGGCTCCTGATGAAGCAGGAGAAAATTAATATTGAATACAATGGATGGGTGGAAGATAGATAGATAAATAGAATGGTCTTTTTCATGACTTACTGTTTACTAGAAACAGCGAGACCATTTCTAACCAGTATATCTCCAATACTGTCTCCAGTGCAATCTTCACCAATCTCATACAGACACACAGGTACAGGTCTAGTGTCGGACACAAGCTCTAAATAAAAGTGAGAAATTCACAGCAAAGATGTACAGTATGCCACATTACTCTCCAAATTATTTAATGATGTCACATTGCACACATTATTATGGAAAATAGATTTTAAAAGCAGTGATATTTTTCATATGTCTTTGTGTTTCTGCTATAGGTCTTCATGGGTCCCGGAAAACTGTCAGAACATTGCCGGGTCTCCTTCTGTGTGAACGCAAACACATCATGGGATTGATTCCAGGATTGATCCCAGGTTGGGGACCTAGTAACATTGCCAGGTTCAGTCCCCAGAACGAGCTCTTTGTGAACAAAAGCCAGAACTAAAAAGGTAGGGATTTTACCCTGTAGGTTTTTTTTTTCCCGGAAGTGCGCCCGCGGTGCACAGACTACATTGTAACCGTTTGCTATGTCATTTGTGTGGAAGTATTGTCGAAATCTGTGCGCAGGAACACGGGCAGAGCTACACGTCTGAGGCACAGATAGCAGGAAGCAAACAGCCGACTGCACGAAATATGAGTCCCTTTCCAGCGCTCAATGAAGCTGCCTCAGTGTATCTGTACCTGTCCACACCCTTCGCAAGCGGAGACAGTGAAGGGATATCAGCTCAACTTCTCACGTGTTGGATGAGAAACGAAACGGACTAACTGTGACAAAACTGAAATGTTTTTTTTTTTGTAAAGTAGAACTTGCATACACGTTTGAAAAGCCAGAAGTAAACGTCAGTTCTGTATAGGATGATTATTTTATTTTTCCTTAAAATTACATAGACTTAATTTGATTTAAAAATCACCTGCTGTAAGAACACTGAAATAAAAGTGTTTAATTGATCCAATCAAAAGATTTTAGGGTAATAATGGACATCTAATTTTTTAACTTGAGAAAATAGTTATTTATTTTTCATTTGCTCAAGTAAAAAAAACTTGAGAAAATCCTCTAGTTTATGCATATAAAACTTACTTTTGCGACAACAGTGATAAGTTTATGCTCCACAAGATCCTTGAATACAACACAGGCTTCATCACTCCATGTTTCCTGTGGACTGACCACATCATTCAGACTGCACCACATGGCCTAAAAACAAATGGATAGACAGACTTCTTTAAGTTTGTTATTTATCAGAAGATATTGAGGTGCGTTTTTAGTACATGCTTTGACAGACTTGCCCACAGTATCATAATTTTTCACACCGATACAGTATCCACTTTCAAACTGGTTACATTAACTGGTGGTAGTATGTGGTGCTGTGGGGTAATTTTCTATGCACAATTACTGTGTACTGGCAAGTATTATTAAGATCAATGTGAAATTGATGTAGGAACAGTTGTCAAGTAGGTTTCATTCATATTGTTCTCCGTTTAAAGCAACATAAACTTGGTCAATCAATCTTACCATTTCTGGCAAAGCAAAGAACTCATCCTTTATCTGTCTCAGATCTTTCACAGAGAGAGTCTTTCTGTAGCCAAAGTCCACATACCGAACCTCAACCATCCTACCACCAGGGAAACCTGAAATATAAACACAGGCAATCCTTTTAACCTTTATAACACTGTATCAAAGTGACAATGCCTTTCTTTTATTGCATGTTTACATATCTGATATGTTGTACACACATGAACTCACCTATGACTTGAACCCTGCACCATTCGTGGTCATAGCCAGCGACGCAGGCCTGTGAGAGAGAAGGGCAGTAGATCTGGAACTCACTGTTTGCCTGGGGACGACTGTAACAGTCCTGGAGCTTTGAGTGCAACAGCAGGTACTCCATATTTTCAACCTGCACTCACCAAGGATGTGTAAATCTCATTTTCAGTTAATTATTTCATTTCATTTTGACATTATAATAAATGTGTTTTTGTTACTCACTAGTTGTACATAGAAGTCTGACGGTGTGTTCACATGAGAAACCATAGATTTGACCTCAGTATTGAGTGCAGGGCGAACTGATGGGTAGAAGAGCAGGGGTGCACTGCCAGGGGCGACTATAGGAGAGTAGAATCTGTACAGAAGTCATATTACAAACACTGTCAATGTTAACAAAATGTTAATTTTGTTTTATTCTGTTTTGTGTGATGGTTTACCAATAAGCTTTTTCAGGCATGTGAGCAGCTAGACTAGAGTACAAACAGAAGGAAAATCTGACCACGCCACCAGCACTTATTATTAAAAATATATATCTTAGCACATTAAAAGATACCTTATATTATAATAATACAAACTATTGTCCTGTAAAAAATAAAAAGCAGCATTTCATGATAATCATGATAACAATATAGTATATATTAAAATAAGTTACTATAATATATTAAAGTATATAGAATTATTATTATTAAAGTACCTGATCTTTATTTTGAATACCCTCTTACACAATCCCTAGCGCTACCAAATCTGCTCCTGGTGCCACCATCTGTAGAACTGTGCTCTCAAATGTCAGTCCTGTGATGCACTTTATTTTTCAGGATATTTTGATAAATATAAAGTTTAATAAACAGCACTTATATTTATTTATACATCATCTGAAAGCTGAATAAATAAGTTATACATTGGTGTATGGTTTGTTATGATAGGACAATATTTGGCCGAGATACAACTATTTGAAAATCTGGAATCTGAGGGTGCAAAAAAAATCTAAATATTGAAAAAATCGTCTTTAAATTTGTCCAAATGAAGTTATTTGCAATGCATATTACTAATCAAAATGTAAGTTTTGATATATTTACAGAAGGAAATTTATGAAATATCTTTATGGAACATGATCTTTACTTACTATCCTAATGATTTTTTGCGAGGAAGAAAAAGCAATAACTACAATGTATTTTTGGCTATAGCTACAAATATACCCCAGCGACTAAAGACACACAGGTTTAATACATTTTTTTCCCTTTTTTTGGTGGAAGCAGTTATGCCCTCTGTGAATAAAATCAGTAAATCTTAGTCCAACGCGATAGCATTAAATAACATTTTCGGGGAGATAGAAAAATTCTCTCCGGGTCAAATCGACCCGAACACAAACCTGATTGTTTTAAAGGAAAATAGCACTTTTAGATAAAAAAAAGAAAAAAAG
This sequence comes from Carassius auratus, assembly GCF_003368295.1. Taxonomy (NCBI): domain Eukaryota; kingdom Metazoa; phylum Chordata; class Actinopteri; order Cypriniformes; family Cyprinidae; genus Carassius; species Carassius auratus. Next base: position 8,485 of record NW_020528548.1, read on the forward strand.
AAAAAAGCAATGATAGATGGAGGTTGGAAAACAAAGTTCTTTATGAACTGCAGTATTGTATGTAATAAAGATTTAAATCGAAAAGAAAAGATGAAATGTGATGAAATAAGAAATGTAGTTTGAAATATTTTGCTGTTTGCATTTTGTTGTGCTGTTTGTAAACTACTGTGCAAAAATTGCACAAGTGTGAAAACAAAAATGCACTTCATGATCAAGCATTTAGTTGAGATAAATACATATTTTTGAAAGATAAAAAAAAAAAAAAAAAAAGCGCTCCCCTCCACCCCTCTCTCAAGAACCTCCTATAAAAGGGACATTTACACATTTTCACATGCCCTGAATTAATGTCTAAAAATCCTGACTGGAGTATTACTATGAATAATTCTACATGATAAAAGGCTTTATAAAGATCGGTATCAGTGATCATATCAGCAGATACTGCTTTAAAAGTAAAGGTGCTGTAAGGATAATTACATACCTGGCCTGCCCCATGAACACCAGGTGCTCTCGCAGAGACACCATTGGTGTTTTCTTCAGATCCACTAACAGTGCGTCTCCTTCCTCCCCAAACACCTGCATCTCCACAGCCTCAGATCCCAGCAGGCTCTTCATCTCATCAACTGCCTCTGAACTCCACCCTCTCAGCTGATAAAAAACACAAACACGTCTTGCCAGTTATAGATTGTACCTAGTGATGCTAAAATTCTTTATATTCTATAATAACATCTATCTATATTTACAAAACTAGATCAAAAAGACAAATTACTTTTGCAACCCTAGATGGCAGCTACATGCCTGAATATTTATTTTAAATAAATACAGAACTTTTAAAATGTATTTTGGTGCACTCAGCTGCAACACTTATACAGTAAATACAGAGTAAATCTCCACAACTTATACCAAGTCTGCAGGAATAATATCTTTAAGGGAGCATTTGATGGCCAGAGGAGCCCAGCCATTCATTTGAGCCAGAGCTGAAGCATCAGGTCTCCGCAGACACTCATTCAAGATGCTTAAATCTCCATCACTGGAGATGCACAAAGAGAAAACATGCATACAGTGAATGAGTGAATTTGCAGTCAGATAAAAAGAGCAGATTCACGTGAGATACATGAGCATGCAAAAAATTATGCACATAAATAAGAAATAAAGAGATCATCTCTGCCTTTTAAGTGTTTACATATGAATACACTATTTATTTCTCACCTTGGAATCGAAATGCCCTTGGAGAAGCCAAAGTCCTGGAAGTAGACACACAGACGGGAGACTTCTGTTGCAAGGCATTTGTTCACACTCTGGAAACACTCTTTTTGAAAGAGCTCAGTCACTGTTACTCTACACCACATATCCTCCTTCCAATAGATAAAGAGCATATCGCCTATGAACAACAAGATACAAACAATCAGACAGCTGCATCTCAAAGTTTATCTTTTAATCTTCTTTAAAAAAAAAAAAAAGCATTGCCTCTAGGTTTACTTCGGCTCATTTATTTCCATGATGTGCACAGGAGTTTAAAGGGGTCATATGATGTTAAAGGGGTAATATAATGCGATTTCATGGTTTTCCTTCTCTTTGGAGTGTTACAAGCGTTTCCTGATCCTGGGAGAGAAGAATACAATGATGGCTGTTCTGACTCACAGTCTGGAAGTACGTTTTCATATTTATAGAATTTGCCACTGATGATTCAAATGTGAGTATTGAGCAGTGTAAAGAGCTGTTTTTTTTGTCATTTCTCCTATCACAAATGCAGACATGGTTTTATGTTTACGCAGTGTGATGCAATGCAATGTGTAAAATTATAGTACAAGTCATTATAATCAATTATGTCCCCACTGGATGCAACAAATGCCTCGTTTATAATGGGTTTATTCTGTTTTGTCTCGTCGCTAGGGATGGGTACCGAAACCCGGTATTAGACTGGCCCCGGGGCTAATTATGAAAAACCGTAGTATCAGTAAGATCTGGTATTGGTTCTGCTTTCAGTACTGGAGGAAAAAAAATAATGTACTATGTATTTTAGCTTAATAATGTTGTCGTGCACATTTAATCTCGCCAAACATTTCTAATGTGCGATCATATTAAGACGTTTGTCCGTGAGATCTGCGTGAAATCATGCACGCCGCCGAGGCTGTCTGTCAGTCACACACACACACACACACCACGAGTGCACGCACATGCATTAACTGTACGTAAACTCCTGCTTAATAATAAAGAGTGACGATGACGAAGAGATTTGCTAAATGTTATCGTGCACATTTTATCTCACCAAACATTTCTAATTTTTACAATATTATTAAGTGGTTTGTCTGTGAGATCTGCAAGAACTCGCATGCGCGCCGCGGAGGCTGTCTGTCTGTCAGTCACACACACACAAACACACACACACAACAAGAACGAGCGCGGTACACGCATAACAGTACGAAAACTCCCGCTTATTACAAAGAGTGACGATGGCGGAGAGAGCAAAACGTTCCAAAGTGTGGTTATACTTCACTAGAGTTAATGGTGACAACCCTCGTTGTCATAAGTGCAAAACAATATTTGCATGTAAGGGCGGAAACACAAGCAATCGGTCAAAACATCTTTCAAAAGTGCATAATGTGTATCGACTGCCTAGCTAGCTCGTCTCTGGTTGTTGCCCCATCTACGTCAGGTATGTATGCTAAAATCATGTTGAATCAATGTTTTTCACGTCATTTAAAATAAATGTAAAATCTCCTTGGTTTGCTAACCTTACGTAGAAATTCTGTTGATTTCCTTTGGAAAAAATGAGAATGAAATTTTTTTTTTTAAGCTGCAGCTACTATGAACCAACCAACTCCTCCTAACACCTCTGGTCCAAGACAAGCCCATTATTAATTTTACATAAAAAAATAAAGAAATGTTAATTCTGTTCTCAACTTGTTCTTAATAAAAACCCACACACAACACAAAGTATCGATAAGAATACCGTTAAAGTACCGGACCGTTAAGCAGTATCGGTAAGAGTAGTAATACCGTTAAAACCCTAACGATACCCATCCCTACTCGTCGCACTGAAACACGGCATCACAGTGTAAAGGTGCAGAACTTTCCATCACTCACTTGAGGTATTCAGCCAAGCACAATGCCCTGGATACCTGGCCAAACAGAGCACACCCTACTTTTTTAGGCCAATGAGGTTTGTAAAATCAACGCGGTTCACAAAGGCAGGGCATAGAGGAGAAACAATAATGTACAGCAGTGGTCAGCAACAGTTGGCTCCCGCAGCCAGATTATTTTGATTGCGGCTGGTTCTGAAATAGATTTGTCATGCCAGCAACAGTTATTCACAATCACTTCATCTTTAATGATTTTAAAATAAAAGTATGGTTAAAAAAAAAAAAAAAAAAAAAAAAAAAAGTATGGTAAAAGTAACTGTTTTGCAGCAAAGTTGTATTTTGAGATGTATTGAGCTTTTAATTCGAAAAGCTTTTAATTTGTGGTGCCATCTAATATTATATTCTTTGAAAACAGCGACAACATCATTGCAGATAAAACACACCGGCTTTGCATAGACAAAACTAGGTAGGATGAACGCATAGTTGGTTATTCTTTGTATGCCCCATTTTCGCTGTCAGCATTCTTCCTTAAACTCTTTGATGGTGTCATTATCTCACACCAGCTATCTTAAAATGTTAACATCACTCTGCGCACAATGTAATAGCATACCAGGAAACAAACAATAAACAAAATTAATCAATTATGCAGTCTAGTACGCGAGGATACAAAAAGTGTAAAAGTAGGCTGCGTTATAATTATTAAAACAAGTTAGGCTCCACTGTGTAACAAGCAAATTAAAATGATACACATTTATTATTCACAATATGGAAAGCGGAATTAAAATACTTGTTTAAAGGGGGGGTGAAATGCTAATTTTTACTCAATATCCTGTTAATCTTGAGTACCTATAGAGTAGTACTGCATCCTACATAACTCCAAAAAGTCTTTAGTTTTATTATATTTATAAGAGAAAGATAGTCTGTACCGTTTTTCCCCGGAAAAACACGAGCGGCTGGAGGCTTGACGTGTGGGCGGAGCTAAAGAATCACGAGCGCGAGTAGTCTTTTGCATTGAGAGCGTCTGTGGAAGCTGACATTACCGTGAGGAAAAAAAACATAATCCAAAACAAACCATAGCTAACAGTCAGATTCAGCCGTATATTTATGATCCAGAATCAGACCCAGAGGCTGAAATTTAACAAGAGCAGCATCAGCAACGACTACAGCAGGACGTCTCTATGTAGTACGTATTGAAACTGTATATATTTGCTTAGCTGTTTTGGAAAATGACAAGTTCCACTTTATGTCGTCTTTTTTTTTTTTTTTTTTTAAGGTGTACATGTGGAAAGTCCAGTTTCATGCCAAGATCGCATGTTGTTTACTTGATGTGCTTACACGCCGATAGCTAAGTTAATAACACAGAGATATTTGAAGCAGTTTTACTCACCGCATGCAGTTCCAACACACGATCGTGACCCTTTTTCGTTGGGACTGCATTATCCTTAATAAATAAACGACATACAAATCCAGCGTCAAACTGGGCCTTGTTTGTAAAACAAGCATCTTCGAAATGCAGGAAACAAACAAAAACACTTGCACAACTCCGTTGATGCTCTGTAAAAATAAACTCCATCCACTGGTCCCTTAATGCTGTTTCTCTTTTGGTAATCTGTGCAGGGTTGTCTTGCCCTGGCAACCAAAAACACACTTCTTTTGTGACATTTTGGTCTCTCGCTCTGATCAGTGAATGTCTGTGCTCTGCTATACTGGAGCGCGCGTTCTTCCGGGAGAAGTGCCCTTAGGACCCATATAAGGAAATTCCGCTCCATCTAACGTCACATCTCCCATAAAGGTTTCTTTTAGCAAGGCCGCCTGTTTTGCAAGTTGGTGAATGAAGATAGTTACTTGCCTGGTTACGTGACAGTACTCTGCTTTATTAATTTATCCAGTGTAAAACTCAGACACCACCACACAAATATGGCTTTTTGTTCATGACTGTCCAACTACAAAGTTTAAGAGAGTAACATCTCACTACCAGTAACAAAATACACTGTAACAGTCAGTCACAGGCAATTCTAGTTTAATTTTTCATTAATTAATTTATCAAATTATCCTTTGACTATGTTGGGGCCCGACATCTTGTAGCAAATAGTTTTTTGGCCCTGTCCCAATTCTATTTTATACCCCTTTACCTTCCCCATGTCCCTTGAAACAGAGTGTCAAGGGGTAGGGGAGAAAATATTCCCCTAAGGATTGGGACACCACTACCATGCGGTCACACGTCATCATACGTCGTCTAGCTCTTACAATACACACATTTACTGGTGTGCTGGTGTGCATTAGAGCCTTTAATTATCGTTCTGTATTCATGAGCTGCTTACTGACAGTTATCGCCCCGATCAGACATATGCTGTGGCACTATCATACAGTCTGTAATGATATGATGTTAGCAAATATTAGCGATTTTTTGAGTAACATGAACATTAATATGAATGTAACATAAAACAAATGATTACTTTTTCTTAAAATCTTTATTTATTCCAAAAAAAAGCTTACATTTATGTGTCTTTTTGTTCGCTGTAGCAGCCATGTTTCTGAGATAATTCATACCCCTTCTTTTGAAGTGGTCCTGAAAAATCTTCGTTTGAAGGGCTATCTGGCCCTTCCCCTTCCCCTCCAACCAAAAGACAATCGAGACACCCCTACCCCTTCACGTGAACATGCGAAACGGAGGGGTATGGGAAATGGGAAGGGCTAAGGGGTAGAATTGGCATTGGGCCTTACTTGCCGACCCCTGATGTATGGTATGTGGAAAATAATGTGTTTTTTTTTAACCTTAAACCACATAAACGCATTCCATTACACCAAATAAACAAAATAATGTTCTTTTTAGCAAAATCATATGACCCCTTTAACAATCAAAAAAATCTTACTGAACCCAAACTTCCAAATGTTAGTTTGTCAATAATTAAATAAATTAATAGATATGAGTGATGAAATTTCACGGTCAAATAAAAGACCATCAACATGCATATACCTGTCTTGATTTCATCACTGAACGTGAAGAGGCTACTGTCTCCGGAGCAGAATTCGTTGACCTTTTTGGTCAACTTTAGGCCGGTTTTCTGTTCCATCATATAGCGTACATAGAAATTTCCAGGGTTCACAATATGAGTCACCATAACGTAGTGCACCACTAAAAAAAAAAACAACTGAAAGTGACCTTGATTAACACAAGGGAGCTGTCGTCTTAGTTCATTCAGGAGATTAACCTACAAATAAGCCACATACGTTTAGTCTGTGGAGTTAAGGGCCTATCAAAATGCTGCTTGCAAGGTCTTCTAAGTTCTTTGTGCCTCCCATTGTGCCTTTGTTCAGGTCCTGGGGAACTATGAGCTAAAAACACATGAGCTCAACATATTACACAAGAACATATTCAGAAAAAAAACATTCAGACAGGCAGAAAACTTATTCACATCAGTATTAATTTTTTTTTCAACCCTCCATACGCACCTGTTTCAGCTATCTCTGAGGTGTCTGTATCGTCCACCGTTTCCTCTATGAATCTTGGCCTGCAAGGGCTTTTCTTTTTGGGAATGGGGTCTGCATTTCCTCTAACAGACTGACTGGAGCTATCCCAGATCGCCACACCACCATTTTTCACAATGTGTTGAAAAGGCTCCACTTTAACTTCTTCTAAAATACTGTCATAATCATAACATCAACACAAAAATCAGATCACAAGGTTTCAATTCAAAAGAGCACATTGTTTAAACACTTACCAGTCATCACTGTTATCTGTAATTTTAAGACAGTTCCTCAAACTGTCAACAAAACTGTCTATTTGAAGACTGCAGCTATATATAAATACAAACAAAATTAGAGTCAATTTAGAATATAGTATGCATGTAAAAACAGAGCTGTGTGCATCCATTTTTGTCACAATATTAATTCTGGAGCTCTTATACTAATTGTGTACAACTGTCCCCTACCGGAGTCCTGTATGCAGACACATAGAGCTCATGTCATATGATTCAGCATCCACGGGAATGTGTAGTGTCTCCACAATCTGAAAACAAGTAAAACCAAGCAAAAATTGAGGAGAAAATACATGACACTTGCTGATGGAGCAGCACATGCAATTAGGGCTGACATTATCGACAAATATTTCTGTTGTCAAGTAGTTATTTGATCTCATATGACCTAATGCAGTGGTTCCCAAACTTTTTTCAGCATGCACCCCTTTCTAGTGTTTGGCACCTGTCAAGCACCCCCCAACACCTTACTCTGGTTAGATTTCACATTTTTAATTGCAATAACTAAATACAAATATTCACTGTAAATTAGAAAACATAATAATAATAATAAAAGATCACTTCCTTTTTTTGTGAGATGGATGGGCCTGCATGTGTGCACACAGATCATATACATTAAATATATATGATATATACATATAAATATTTAATTTCTTTAAAGTGCCCGTTTTTAACCTGGATTCACGAAACATTCTTAAGAAGAAATTTCTTCTCAACTTCCATTTTCTTCTTATTTTTTAATTTTAGAAAAAACTTAAGGATATTTTGTATTCCCAAAAAAATGTATCTTAAGAATATTCTTATCTTTTCTTAAGATTGTTGAAGATAATCTTCCCTTAATTTAGGAAAGCCCCAGACTTTTCTTAAATCCAAATAATAATAATTATTTAATTAATTTATTGGGTTATTTGAAATTAATTGTTATATTTGAACATTACAGCAACAGCTACATATAATACATAGGAGGACTAGAGATGTGCACAAGTTTTCTGAAGGGACAGCGATGACTGATTTCTTTTACTGTCTATGGTTAGAACCTAATATGAACTAAAAGAACAGGGCGGGGCTATTGTGACACAAACGTGCTTGTAAAATGAAATGAAATCAATTGTGATTTATACAGTAATGTAGTGTGTAATGTGAAATGTGAAATTTTATTTCTTAATAAAACCTTTGCATGTAAAGTTTACCTCAGTTAAATACATAAAAATAATAAAGAGCGATCTTTTTCCCCGCCATTACAAACATTCCCTTGCGCACCCCTGGTGGTCAGTCTGCGCACCACTAGGGGTGCACGCACCCCAGTTTGGGAATCACTGACCTAATGTAAGAGCTTGCTATAATGTGGTTTGACTAGTGTGGCACTGTAGCGCAATACTGTAATTCAGCTCTCCTGATGCAATTCAAGAGAAGACAGAGCACCAGTTCAAAGCTAACACAGTCGAACCCAAGGCTGCTGAGTGGCATTTGGATGAATATGTAAATATATACTGCACATTTTCCTCTCAATAACAAAAACACATCAAAAACTGACAGTGGTGAGAAAGCAGCAGTTTAAACTGCATCTGATTACAGTGATGGGGATGTTTGGAAGAGCTCTACAGTTCGGTACTCCAGTAAAGTTCAGTCACATCACTTATAATTATATAATACTTTATGCAACAGATGGCTTTAAATCAAGCAGTTTTACTAGTGCTGTGTATTGCCAAGAATTTGATGATACATGGGTTGCGATACGATATGTTGCGCTACTCTCAGCAAGGTGATATATTGGGATATTTCTTATTTTAGGAACAGGATATATTTTTAGGAAAGCTGACATTAAGAACACAATTCAAGTTTATTTGTATAGTGCTTTTTACAATACAAATAGTCGCAAAGCAACTTTACAGAAAATTAAGATTCTACAATATTTATTAGTCGCTTATCAGTGGTGACTGTCAGTTTATGTACATATGGCACAAATGTACGGAAAAATTTAATAAAGATGTAATCAAACAGATGATGAACACTATTAACAGGAATTATATTATATGATGCAATCAAACTTTGGTAGTTGGTAGTAAGAACACACCACCATATGCAAACCTTAGCAATAAGTAAATAAAAATGATTTAACCAGAACACAGTGGGAACTGCATTTGCAATAATCAGACCCTGTAACATTTAACGTTATTGAACCATTTTTTTATGCAGTATGAGTAAAGGATGGGGGTGCTAAGGAGTTAAAGTGCTTGTATATATATTTATTAGGGATGCACCGAAATGAAAATTCTTGGCCGAACCCGAAAACCGGAAAAAAAAACGAAAGAAATGATGCCAATTATTAGTACCATTGCATTTATTGCTATGACCGTGTACTAACTTTACCAAAAAAGACATTACAATTGCATAAATTAATATAAAAGTTTCAAAGATAATTACAATTACATAAATTATAAAAAACAAAAATACATAATTACAAATTATGCAAATATTTATTAAGCACAGTGCAACAATGCACAGTATAAAATAAAATTCAAACTACAAATGTACCCCACTCATGTGTATATTAAATAATAATGTACAGGACTACTGGCCTGCAGAAAGGTTTTAAAATTTAAAAATATAACATACAACATTTAGGTGAAGTGCATTTGAAATTTTTCTCTTCAGGACAAGAAAGTGCATTACTTCTCCAGTAAGCAAAAGCGGGTTATCACTTCTGGGGATGGGGACTTCAAACAGATAACCATCTAGCTGTTCAGCAGTTGAGCTTGTCATCTGCCTGACATTTGAGAAATATTTGAGAGAGTATATTTAAATAGGGCCTGGGCATAAATAAACATTTTTATCAAATTAAAGCAGAAATCTAGCAAAATATGGCTACAATGTGATATTATGTATGCATGTATGTATGTATATTATGTATGCATGTCATGTATGTATATGTGTGTGTGTGTATGTATATGTATATGTATATGTATATATATATATATATATATATATATATATATATATATATATATATATATGTGTGTGTCACATATATAGTAGTCTAAGAACAAAATAGCCAACGTATTATTATTATTTGAGGCATTTTCTTGCAGAATTTCACTGAACATATCAGACAACGAGGGTGCCCATCATCTGGTGCAGAGACGAGTCTTTTTTTCTGCGCTCTGATCTTAGTCTCCTGCGCTTGACGCTTGAATGTTCTATATTAAGACCCACTGGTGTGAAGTGAATGTCGCGGGGAGCTCGTGGTCTGCACACTTTTGTCTTGGACGTGACAGCATTGGCTAGAGTAATTAGTTAATTTACAACCTTCCTTATAAATCGGGGGATAGTACTTATTATTATTTTTTATTAATTATTGGTTATGCTTTAAATTTTGTCCATATGATGGCGAAATCACTTTGATTAAGAAGAGATTTTTTTTTTTTTTTTTTTACAGTGGATTCTAATCTTCAAAAATTACCTCGTTGTATGATTTATGTCTTTTGAGTTCACCCTTCAGATTAGACTATAGAATTGTAGTGTACTTGTTTAGGATTCAAAATGTTTTTTGCTTTTAATTTGTCATTATGTCTTTTCTGAGCAATCTTCTTGTACATATATTAGACCAAAATGTCAAGTTTGCCTAGGAAAAGCAATTATTATACCAGCAAACTCAAAATTGGGTAAAAAATTAACAAACTAGGCTATAAATACTTTGTACTGTAGGCTTGTATTATTATATTATTATATAGCCTAGTGTTTATTTACTGATATACAGTCAAAAAGACAAATTTATCTATTTTATTTATAACAGCGTTTATTTATAAAATAATAACGCAACACATATTCTGAAGAAACAGTTACAAAAACACAGTGACAAAAATGTCAGAAATAGCGTTTGGTTCTATTACGTGATTAAGGAATGACTCGACCCGCAGACTCGTGAGATGAACTAATCAATTCTCTTTCCGGCTCGGACTGCATGGTTTAGCGTATGGGTCACGTGATTAAGGAATGACTTGAACCCGAAGACTTTTCTGACAATTGATGAGGTGAGCTAATCATAGACTGAAGACCCAGGTAAAGAATGAATAAATCATTTCTGTATCTTATAGCATTTTAATTTTGTACTGTTTGTATTGTGATCAACATATGTGTAAGTACTAGATGTGGTGGGGAAGTAACACGTAACATTTTAACCCCTTTGCGTGCAAACATCGCTGACGGCCCCAGTTTATTATTGTTTCACTTTCACAGCACATTAAACATCACTGTCTTACTTCATCTGGACAAACTGTGCATCAATGGAAAGTTTAAAGACTCAAGCTTCGATATTTGACCAATATTTTGATAAAACATTGTTGCAGTGACAGATATTTAGTGATTTATGTCAGGAGTGCAAAATAATAAATCAGTATTATGCCACATTTTGAATAGAAATTCATAACTCACTCATATTCAGTCACGTCAAGAGCGGTTTATTTGTGTTCACATAGACTCACTGAACAGCGTCAATAAGGATTTATAGACCAAAGATGCATATCTGCGGAGATATATGGATATATTTACTGATGTTTACTTCATATTTCTTCAGACAGAATCGTCATTTCTATTCATTTTCCACGGATTTACGCGATCAGATGATAAACAGCCTCTCCCAGCGATCTGTGTATGTGTTTGCTGTGCCGGCAGCTCGTGCGGTGTGTGACTCAGACTCTGATTGGGTCTTTCAAACGTCAATCTAGAGTTTCATATCTGGACACCGCCCCATCGTGTCACATGCTTCCTGCACACTTCCTGGTAGTTATCTGGCCAAAACAACACTGAAACACCTCTGTACACACAAAATATCCGAATAATAAACCCGCGATTACGATAGTAAAGCTTGGTATGAGAATTTCTTGAGATCTGGGGCGTTTTTATAAAAAAAATCGAAAATGTACATCGGAAATGCTAACTTGTGCAGCGATGAAAAAGGCTACAAATAACATATTTTTACAACAGTAAACGACCAAATTCCACCCCTGATCGCTAAAGGAAGTTATTATAAACACTCGATCGGGGTTTAAAGTGAGTTTTGAGTAAAAGTGTACTAATAATTTCATAAATTGTCAGATGTAGCTTGATGCTAACGTTAGCACCAATGCTACTAATAGCAGGTGCTTTTCTTCTTCATAATGCATTTTTGTCTCAATAATTCACGTAAGGTCGTAAGAAAATGTTTTGTTGTATTTTTATAGTAAGACTTTTGATAAATAAGGGCTAAATGCAAACAGAGACTGAAGTGAGATTGCTGCTTTGTGTCTTTGTAAAGCCTGAAAAACCACAATCAAGGCTAATAAAGGTGGAATAAAAACAAAAGAATAATGATAAAAGAATAATGCGGATAATGTGTCATACCTGGCGGAGGTGTGAAAGACTCGTTTGGTGAGAACAATACAATCATGAAACGGGCAGTTTTCACAGCCAAACACACATATAAAACACACATCAGTGTTTACATGTGAGATCTTACAGAGATGACAAGGGCCATAAATCAATCTGATTAGCCTTCTCTAAAAACACACATGACATGGCCTTAGAAAATATTTAATAAAATTCACAGTTTTACAGATTCGATTATGAAATTTTTTATGAAGTCTTGGAAGACTTGTGGCCTTAGCTACACTGTGTTTTCAAACTCATTTCCTACATCAACATTTTTTTAAATACATTTAAAACATATGTTTTTAATATTTTTATTTTGTTTTTATGTTTGAGCTTATATATCTCTATTATCATAACAGTCTGAGTGATTCTGATTCCTGAACAGTAAACTTTAAAGTGTCAGCTTTGTGAACATATGTTGAATATGTATCTAGTCAGAAAGAATCATGAGCAGAAACCTTTTTATTTTGGGTATGTAATTTCGGTCTCCATGCCAAAAAAGGGGGGTTACTAGTAAGGGGTTAATTACATTTTCCTAAAATGAACGAAACGAATGAAATTACTCAAAAAAAGATTTGTTCATTTTGCTGAACATGACTCAAAAATCTGAGTTGGTAAAATTATCCGAACTTCCCATCACTACTGAGTCACAGATAGCAGGAAGCGATTAGCTGTTGTTGTACTGACGTACAAATAAGGGTCCCTTTCCTGCGCGCACTAAAGCTGCACGAGCATACTGTACCGGTCCGTGCCCTGAACACGAGTAGACCATGAAGAGATGTTCAGCTCAACTTCTCATGTGTTGGATTAGAAACAAAACTGACTAAACTGAAATGTTTTGTTTTTGTAAAGTAGAACTTGCATACACGTTTGAAAAGCCAGAAGTAAATGTCAGTTCTGCATTAGGATGATTATTTTTATTTTACCTAAAAATTTATTTTTTACCTTAAAATTAATTTGATTTAAAAATCACTTGCTGTAGCACACCGAAAAGAATTGTTTCATTCATCCAATTAAAAAAATGTAGGGTAATGATTCACATCTATGTTTTTTTTTTACTTGAGACAATAAGTTATTTATTTTTCAAGTTTTAGTGTGGTTTGCAGAGATCAAAGCTTGATCTAACTCAGGCCTGTTTTGATTATCATAACACTAAGTTATTTTAACTCATGGACTCAAAAGTGATAAACAAGATTTATTTATTTTTTTAATGTAGGATAATTCTTTTTCGCAGCCAAGCGCTGCATGCCGGAAGTCTGGCACAGTGCCGCAGAACTTTAAGCTCTGTTTAAAACAATTTAAGTAAGCTTAATAAACCGAGCCATTTTTATGTTATCCAAGTTTGCTCCACACAGACCATTTAACATTGTGCTGAACACTGTATGGAATCTGCTACAGCATTACCTTATCAAGGTTGCAATACGTCTCCAGAGAAGGAACCCTTCGAACATGCCAAGCTTTCTGGATGGCTGTTTTCAGCTCCTTTATCCTCTCTTCTATTCTCTTACATTCATTTTGACCATCCGTGAAGAGTAGATCCACATCACTCAATTTTGACATCAACATACTCCGTCTATGAATTCCACAAAATGAATGACAAAAATATTTGCCAAGTCTGACGATACCTACAAGACACCACAGAATATTTCATCAGTTCGTTTATCTAAAAATTCTTTCCACATACCTTTTCTGCAGAATACTCTTTGCTTTGTCAACAGCTTCATCAATTTCTCTGATTATTCGAGTTCTCTCTTTCCTCAGTTGGGCATGAATACCACTGGAAAGAGTCTTAAATCAAACACAAAACAACAATTTCACATTTACTGTTGACGAGGCATCAAGAAATCATGAAATCAAAATGGACAGCTTCTTTCTCTACCCATCATTTAATATTCCTCATAACCTTTAATAAAAACATTGTTTCCTCACAGAAACATCTCTTTAAAAAAACTACATATGAACATATATTTCTACATAATAAAACTACTGTACTGTTTCTCATTGTACCTTTTGAAGTTTATCAAGTTGACTGAGGTTTTCTGTTGCTTTCCCAAGAGCTTCATCCAAAACTTTAACAACATCTGGCCTCTGTATAAACATAAACATGCACCTTCATAACTGAACTCTTATCTTGTTCTGAGAATATTAAGGGAATCTAATCTTAAAGGTTCCATAAAATGCATTGATACAATATTTAAAATTGTTCTCCGATTTCCCCAGAGTGTGTATATATGAAGTTTTATCTCAAAATACACCACAGATCATTTTTTATAGCTTGTTGAAATTGCCGCTTTTAGGGTATGAGCCAAAACATGCTATTTTTTGTGTTTGTCCCTTTTAAATGAAATTGAGCTACTGCTCCCGTCTTCCTTTTCAGACAAATGTGAAGCAGTCAGTGTTGCCAAGTCTGCGGTTTTCCCGAGGGTTTAAGCGACACCAATAATTTAATATTTAGCCCTTAAAGCTGCAGTAGGTAACTTTTGTAAATATATATTTTTTACATATTTGTTAAACCTGTCATTATGTCCTGACAGTAGAATATGAGACAGATAATCTGAAAAAAAATCAAGCTCCTCTGGCTCCTCCCAGTGGTCCTATTGCCATTTGCAGTTACTGACCGCTCCCGTCAAGAAACAACCAATCAGAGCTGCGGTCCGTAACTTTGTGTGTGTTCAAAATGTAGAAAAATGTATATAATAAGCGAGTACACCATGAATCCATTTTCCAAACCGTGTTTTTAGCTTGTCCTGAATCACTAGGGTGCACCTATAATAAGTGTTTATATTCAGACTATTTTAGATTGCTTCGGGGGTACCGCGGCAGAGTAACCCAGTACCTTTGTGATTCTTCATAGACATAAACAGAGAGAAGTAGTTCCGGCTACAATGTTCTTCCACAAGACGCAAGCCGTTAGAGAGTCAAACGTTCCCTAACGCAGCTTTAAAATGCTAGTTTTACCAGGGGAATCTCACCAAGAACATTTTACCCCATCGGAATGCGATTTTTTACCGGAGGATCCCCCTCAAAACATCAATGGGCTAGTTTTGAGTAGCAATTTGGCGGGTTGTGTCGTGAAAACCTGGCAACCCTGGCGGAGCTTCAAGAGCTCATGCTTGCGGCCATACCAGTGTTACGGTTTAACTGGTGGTGACTGGGGTACTGACTTCACAAATGTGATTTTTAACTACCACATTCATATTAACAAGCATTCTGGTAGCATGTGAAAGCAGCATTATTAAAAACATGGTATTGATTCCTCTTTCAGAAGCAATCTTTGCACAACTCCAGTGCTGAACTGACCCTCGTTTGTGAGGCAGTTGAGTCCGGAGACTATGGAGACTATGGAGACTCCTATGTTCGTTGGTGCATCCCAACACACAACACTTTTAATGGCTCTCTGGCACTGACATTGTACCTCCAGCAGCTGTTCCTTTTGCCATTCCTTTTGCATTAGAATTTCCAATGTCTACACGGAAACCTGTCAATCAAGTGACAGGGGTGGGGCCATTTTATTGGGCGTGTTTGCATTGGGAAGTGACGTCACTCACAGTCGACGGTAATAAATTATGAATTAATTAGTGTGGACTTAGTCATCTAAAAACTTAATAACCAATAAGGTTAAGGATGTGTCTTACAAATTACTTCATCTTTTCTATCCTGTGAAGCTTTACTTAAAAAAGATGATATTGACACTTCATGTTCTTTTTGTGGTGCTGAACACGAATCCATTTCTCATCTCTTCTGGGAATGCACATATACAAGTCTATTTTAGTAGAATTTTTCTATCTTCGATCATACTAAAATGTACCATGTTTTTACTATGGTAAATATGAGTTAACAACAGTGTTTATAATTAAACCACAGTAGCCACAAATGTACAGTTGTCTGAGACGTTATGAAATGTTCTTTAACATCATGAACCATAAAATGTAGTCAGTGTTCTGCTATGGTTTATTTTCATAATAGGTAAACACAGGTCAAGAGTTAACACAGTCACATTTCCTTGATTCAGCAGCTGCACGATGTGCTGCTGAGAGTCCTGTCTTTAATCTAGAGATCTGGTGCTGATTTGGTGTAGATCGGTAGCTCGGTGGTTTGTGACTGTCGTCTCGCAGAGCGCCGTCTTCTAGCGCGTGTAAGAAACCCGCGCCAACACAGACTTTAGGTTTTATTTTTTTGTTTATCCTACTTACTTCAGCCGCGAAACGGGCCAGATAACACGGTAACCAGTTAAACCATAACACTGGGAAGATTAGGCAAATATCCAGTCATTACAAATTAACCTAAATATTATATCAATTGCCTCTTTTATTACCGTCGACTCTGAGTGATGTCACTTCCCAATGCAAACACGCCCAATAAAATGGCCCCACCCCTGTCACTTGATTGACAGGTTTCCGGGTAGACGTTGGAAATTCAAATGCAAAAGGAATTGCGATTCCATTTGAGTTTTGGCAGTTTACATGCACAGTGCAGAGAGAGTGAAAAGGCAAATGTGGTAATTAATATTGCTATTTAAATATGACAGGCTCATAGCTCGTAAGATATGGGAAACACAATTGCAAGCGGACTTTGCATTTCCATTTTAAATTTGGCAGACACTGTGCATTCGCTTAAACGAAAATGCAAACGGTAATGAGCGATTTGCATTTGGATTATGTCACATTTTATGCGGCCACAAATTGAAAACGCAATTGCAAATACAATTTGCAATTCCTTTTGAATAATGTCCGGAATATCATTCCATACAGAGAGCGTCTCAAATGGGTGGGACTTTCACTGACTATGTCGTCATAGTAGTGAGAAACCTGGTACTACTAGTGTGGAGAGACTGTTTAGGAATTATTGGCATTATAAAACAATGACTGGGTGTATTTTTACCATTGTAGGCTGGTTGTTTTCACACACTGCGGCCACACAGCTGTGTTCAAACATCTTATAAAAGTGATTTTTGCATTATATGGCACCTTTAAAGAAAAGATGAGACTGCATAACAGTTCAGAGTCATACAAGTGGAAAGTGTCTGTACCCCTTCAGCATTATCCTGTGTGTGGATGGCTGGTGATGGCAGTGGGCTCTTAAACCTTTGAGATTTACACCTGTCTCCAGAGTGCCTGCTGACAGTAACCTTTATTTTCCGACTTCAGTTTTAACTTATTGAACCAATGTTTCATTTAAAAAATGGTTCTAGAGTTTAAAAAATATATTAGTTTTTAAGACTAAAAAGGCATGTTGATGAATACCCTTTCTTTGCGTTCATCCGTGCTGTATAGATGAGGCCAATGATTCTGCTGTCCACCTCCAAACCATCAACTCCTTCCTCTATTCTGGTGTCCATCTTTATTAAAAAAAGACTCCATCATTATCATCATCAACATCAACACCAATCAGAATTACCCCATTCCACAGAAGAGTTAAATTAAGACTAATAGGACTGCAAACCAGTGCTTGAAATCGGAGAATTTGCTCCTCTGAGTCTAAATTTAGTGGTTCCTTAATGTAAAATTTTTTTAATGTAAAAACAAAATAAGTAAAATATCCTTTACTTGTACAAAAATGGAGACTAACGATCTCATATAAGTCATAAATTGAAAAAACTTATACTTACACATTTTTTATTAATACAGTTTTAAATAAAAAATACAGTGCCTCACACACCCACATCTTTCATAGGTGCAACAGATAAAAGTCTAACATGAACTCGAAGTACAAACATTGTATAAACCACTAACACTACTCAAACTTGTATCATTACATTTTATTAGCAACATTCCAATCCAATGAACTTCCTTGCAGTTAGCTGACTGAAACGCTACTAATAAAATTGCATTACTTTTTAAATATTTCAAATTATTATAAAGTCATCTTAATTAGGGATATGCAGTATGAGGATATACAGTTTATTGCTGTGACAATATGGTTTATATTGCAGTATATAAAAATCAGCAGTTTTTTGCAAGCCGCATGATACAGTTATTTAAAAGTGAAATAAATTAGCTTTGGCATGCTGACAGGTGGCTTTTGTAGCTTTAATAAGAATTGTTGACAAATTGCATGATGACATCACATAATCACGATGCAAAAAGTTTTAACTGCATCAAATCTCAGCAAAAATATATATTATATGTTCATTTGGATTTGTTCATAAAATAATATAAACATGTAATATTAATATAAACAATTACTTTTAAATACAACATTAAATTTTTAAACACATGATTACAATTTAAGTTTTTTTTTTTTTTTTAATAGCTAACGTTACTAGTAAACTAATAAAACTACATTCTAAACAATTATAGTTTTAAACAGTGTAGGCTATCAGTAGTTAGTTAGTAGTTAGACTTTTTAAAGTCTGTAAAAGAAGGGCACAATCTACCTTGTTAATATGAAGGAATAGTTCCGTAATTATAATTATTCTTTTTTTTTTACTTGCATTTTAAATTTGATATTTTTCTTACAGTGTCAACAATCGCAGGTACAAGCTACTCAGGAAGTGCATCATAAATGAACAGTTATTCAGTTATTCAATTATTATTAATTGAACAATGGCAAATATCAGGTTAATAATTCAAGTTATGTTTATTCTGCTAGGCATTTCGGTTCTCTTTCTGTGTAACTTAGACCAGAAAATGAGCCTTTCGTCGTTTGAGTCACTTATCAAAGGTTGCAAAATAAAATGTTAAAAGTAGCTAAATTTTTTTTGCTAGGTGTTTATGGAAGAAAAAGTATCCAGGGTAGTGTGAAAAGTTGCTACATTTTGCAACAAAATCGAAGTTGGCAACACACTGTAACTCATAAATCACCTGACACTCGGGACATGTGATGACGTTTTGCGGGGATTTGAGCGCGCGCAGGCACGTGCTGCAGAAAATATGACTGCACAACAGCACATGAGGGAGATTCCCCCCATCTTCATCTTCTGGAGGGAGAAAAACATAATGCAGCAGATTATTACAACGAACAATATTAACAATATTAATTAGCTTTTCTATACCGTGCTACTAACGCTTTTCTGGAACATTAAGTCGCGTGCTATCAAACGTGCTCGTGTAGGATTAGGTCGAACAACACTTAAACTTAAAATACACTATCGTATTATCATACGGTTTACGTTTTATGGTTCGTTACCAGGTAATGTGTAAGATGAGCCACAGATATTACAAGCAACCGCCATCTCCGACATTTTCCACAAGCCTACTGTGAATGTGATTTGTTTCATTAACGGATGAACTCGACTGCCAATCGTCCAATCAGAACTTGCCATCTCTGGGCTTTTTGTCCAATCAGAGCCCTCGGTACATTCGCATTACTTGCTTCGTGCTATAGTCCAATCAGAAGTTCCCTTTCTAATTTAATTATAGATGAGTGATGTGTAGACTGTATACAAAATACAGGATGTTGGCTTTTTCGGTTCAAGAGAATATTTTTGTTATCGCTGTTTGTGTTAGTCTATTGTTAGAATCGTATAATGCTTTACTTTAATTGTAGTTTTAGCCATATCACCTTGAAATTATTGACAAATTAGAATTCAAACGTTATTCTAAATAAATACAGATTCAAAGTTTTTGTGCTTTTGTTAAATTACTAAATTGCTGGTGTATCTGTACTCTTACAATGCTATTTATTAAGAGTTTTCAACTCCTATTTTATAATTCTGTAAAATTCAACATAAATTAATAGTATACAATAACAGCCATCCTATCAAAACCACAATCAACTATTGAAAAATGGTTAAGTGTGTGTGCGCGCACCCCATCACCTCTAGGCTGTCCCAAGAGATCCAGGTTAAGGAGTTCATTGTGTGGCAGTTTCTGCACAACAAAAAGGTCAAAGAGCAGGCCCTCTGGCAATCATGTCTGGATGTACCAGAGCTCAAAAAATCCTCTGATCTCATTTAATCTATACATTTTATAAGGACAGTGCATGCAAACCCATCTTGTTATTTCTTTGTTATTTCATCTTGTTTAATTTTAAACTGTTTACAGGTACTGGGGCATCTCCAAAAATTTGAATATCGTGGAAAAAGTTGGATCAACTGTTTCTCATCTTTCTCTTGAAAATATCCCATAGATATGGGGTTCAGGTCAGGCATGTTGGCTGGCCAATCAAGCACAGTAATATCATGGTCAGCAAACCAGTTGGAAGTGGTTTTGGCACTGTGGACAGGTGATAAAGTCTTGCTGAAAAAGGAAAAACAGCATCTCCATAAAGCTTGTCGGCAGATGGAAGCATAAAGTGCTCCAAAATCTCCTGGTAGACGGCTGCATTGACTTTATACTTGATAAAACACAATGGAGCAACACCAGCAGACGTAACGGCACCCAAATCATCACTGACTTCAGAAACTTCACACTGGACTTCAAGCAGCTTGGATTCTGTGCCTCTCCAGTCTCCCTCCAGATTCCAGACCTTGATTTCCAAATTAAATGGAAAATTAGCTTTTATCTGAAAAGAAGACTTTTGACCACTGAGCAACAGTCCTTTTTCTCTTTAGCCCAGGTAATATGATTCTAACATTGTTTCTGTTTCAGAGGTGGTTGGTAGCCCTATTCCTGAAGACTGTCTGAGTGTGGTGACTCTTGATGCACTGACTCCAGCTTCAGTCCACTCCTTGTGAAGCTCACCCAAGTGTTTTAATCGGCTTTGCCTGACAGTATTCTCAAGTTTGCAGTCATCCCTGTTGCTTGTGCATCTTTTTCTACCCAATTTCTTAATTCCAATTAACTTTGCATTTAATGTGGTTTGATAAAGCACTCTGTTTCAGTAATGACCTTTTTACTTACCCTCTTTGTGGAGGGTGTTTTGACTTTTATGAGCTGTAAGCATCATTGTATCATTATAAAAAATATATTTAAAAAAAATATTTGAAATGTTTTACTTGTTGTGAAAAATCTAGAATATATAAAAGTTTCACTTGTTGAAATGTTTCAAAAAAGTACTTTTTCACAATATCCAGATTTTTTGATACACCTGTATGTGTGTGAACAAGCACACTAAATATTATATGAACTATATATATATATATATATGTATACATGCTCTACATTTTTGGAAAATAACATTGCGTTGCAGTCTGTACTTTACTTACATTTGTGACAGCTTAGTCACATACTGCAAGACACGTTAGGAAATATGATCCGTAGAAACCGTAGAAGTGCAACCTGACACATACAAGTAAGAACACCTTTTAACCTAGACCTTCCCTTTTATTATACTAACAGATAGACATGAAATTCCCTACATTCCCATCTCTTCTTTATCTTTGTACACATTCATTCCAGACATCCCTCTTTTTCTTTGTTCATTCTGCCTGATTACATATTTACTTTATGCATTCTATGAATTATTGAAATATGTTGCATGTGCATGCCTGCTGATACCAAAAGAATGTTTTGATGATAAATGTGAATGGCTGGCACCAACAGTAAGGGAACCTTTCAAAACAATAGAGAACTTTAACTTATTAATGTTGCTCATTAATCTAATCTTGTAGATTAGATCTGTTGTCTTTTAGAAATATACTAATTTCTTATAATCAAATATTTTAAATGGCCAAAGTGCACATGCTTCGTCTGGGATTTTTATAAAGTAGCTGAGGGTGACAGACTCAAAATTAAACATTTATGTATTTTAAACATTACAATGTACATTTACATAAATGATGTACATAAATGATGTACACTGATGTATCTCAGTTTTGGTGTTTGCATAGGTGCTGCATTTTTTACTTTATAGTTCAGAGGGTTGTGGTTTATTTTATTAGAAGGTCAGCACTATAATGTATGATAGTCTAATTTCTTGATTTTGACATTTGACTTTTTTTTGTGTGTGTGTGTAAAAGACAGATTTGCTAAATGCAGCTATATGAACTGTAGCTGGACAAAATCAGTATACAAAATGGACAATCTTACAGAGTTCAGTGAGGAAAGTATGATTATAGTTTGAGCAACCGTCACTCAAACTGGTTACATCTGGTGAGAAAAGAGGCTTAAGCTTGTCTGACCATTTACTCATCCCAGTAAGGAGGGGGCAGGGTATGAAGATAAACTGGCCTAAGGAATTATTATAGCTAAATACTGAATAGATTTTTCTTGAAATATTTGTCAAAATGTTATCTTATTTCCAAAGACAAACAGATATAATTAAAGAAAGTTGTTTCACAAGATATAAAGATTCTCTCCTCTGTCAAAACTATCCATATGTTGTATACACACAGATCATATCCCATTATGTACCGAGATCCCGCCTCCTAAATCCTCCCCCTGCTGCTCAGAGACACAGACATAATCTTCCATCTTTCATAGAGGAAAGACAAACAGATTGTTCAGAGTCTGGAGCTTGTGAGGAGGACGGGATAATTGAACACACTACTGGATTCTGTATTTCTACCAAACTGAAACAGAAAAGAAAAGCAGCAAAGGGAGGATTACTCAGAGGCAGATGATGATATGGAAGCAGTGATCTGATCAATCCTCTAAATCACCTATACACAGTTTTTTTTACTTGGATTTTAACCATGGGACCATATGAGGCAGGATTGCAGAAGAGAAGCCGAACCAAAAGTTGTGGGGAATATCAGCACTCCAGCGTAAGTAACGGAATATAAACAGGTGCTCATTGCTGGTAGGTGCTCTATACCAATTTATGTAGCCTATTTCATTTACATAACAAAAGTTACCATGCCATAATATTTCTTCCATTAAGCAATATGGCACTGGTTTGTTTTTTTAACATCACATAGGTTTACCAGATTCAACAGAAAAACAGCATGTCTGGTGCACAGCGAGTATTTACCAGGGTTTAGCCTCAGCATTAAGCTCCATCATGAAGATTAACAAAACAAATTCAGTAAAAAAAATAATAATAAAAAAGTGGATTTCAAATAAAAGCAAAAGGAGATTAAATAAAACAATCTAGAGTGGAGAGTGTTAATAAAATTAGTGCAATGTTGAAAAAGGCACATAAAATAGCTCAGATAAGGAGCAGCAGAAGTCCCAATCAATACAAGAGAGCACTGAATTATTTATACACACAGCTGTACTGTGATTTTGCAGATAACACATTTTAAACTTCAGAAGTTAAGTTGGCAAAAAAAGAAAGAAAATGGAATAAAATAAAATGATGACATAAATAATCATTTAAAATATTTTTTATACCAAATCCATAGCCTTGTGGGCAGTGCTCAAATATACTGTAAGTTTGGGTTCTTATACCTGTCCTGTTCTCCTCTCTCAGCGCTTCCTGTCTCTGCTTAGCCTATCAAAATAAAGGCAGGCAAAATGGTTTAAAAAAAATGTAAAAGAAAAACAATAATAATAAACATAACTTTTATAGAAGTATTTAAAACAATAAAAAGTAAATGAATCTAGAAAAAAACGGAAAACAAATATTTAAAGGAGGGGCGTAAAGGTTTTTACAACAAATGCAATATCATCAACCATAACCATATATATAATCTTAAATGAATAATAAAAATAAAAAACAATAAAAGTAAATGAATCAATTTAGAAAATAACTGAAAAAATTTATATAACGGGGCAACTAAATGACAACAAATGCAATATCATCAACACATGCAAATATACATTGTGCTACAGTATGCATTAATTGATGAAGCTTCATGAACTCTTTCCAATAAAAACTGAACAAATATAAAATTTTATAAAAATATAATCAACAAATGATGATCGTAATCATAACTGATAAATGAGAATTGTGCTGTTAAACCAAATATCAGCATGGCTGTGATCACCTGTGTTTTTATCTTATTCTCTTTTGTTATATTACATTACTCTCTGTTATTTTTTCTCTAGAAGACTTTCTCTCAGCGCAGACAGTCAGCACCTTCTGTTATTCTCAGCAAAGCCCTTACAAAGTCAAAATCTGTTGCAAGGTATGAGTTTTGAAAACTAAAACTGTGTGTATTTATTTAATGATGCATTCTGTAAACATACTGTAAATATCAGACTGCATGGCCTTTAGATTACTTTAAAGTCTGTTTCAGGCTCAGTGAGCAGTTTGTTACCTACTTCTGTCTCAATGTCACAGCCAGTGCTTGCGTGCATCTCCTTTTCACTGAAAGGAGAGAATGAAGAGATGCCGTAGAACCAGCTTGTGTGGTCTCAGCATCTAGCATCTAGCATCTGCACGTGTTTGAGTGTGTGAAAGAGTGACAGAGAAACAAAGTTGTCTGCCTTCAGACAGGCTGACTGAAGAGTATGTGCTCTTTCTGAAATTTTCAGCTATAACATTGGAGCTAGTTTATTAATAAAGCACGTGAAAGAGCACTTAAGTCAGAAGCTTTGATTGATCACAGATGGATTGATTGGACGTGTTTCATATGCAAACATCTAGGGGAAAATGCCTGGCTTGGGGAAACTTTGTATTTTATATATGATTTTTAATGTTGTATCCTTTTCCCTCATGTGTGTGTCAGGGATTGCACATCTCAGGTTAGCCAGGACATTTTTGCCCTGATCCAGTCTCTGCTCAGCCCAACCAGGAAACTCATTTGCCAAGGAAATGTGGTGCTGCAGACAGGCCTTCAAAACCAGGACAGATTCCTGATCCTCTTCAATGATCTTCTCATCATCACCAAGGCCAAGTATGGATGAGGAAATGCACTGAGAAGAACTCAAATACATAAAAGTCATCCAAATATTGAAGTGCACATACATTTAGAAATTTGGGATCAGTAATTTTTTTATGTTTTTAAAAAAGTCTCCTATGCTCAAACAAGGCTGCATTTACTGGATCAGTAAAATGATTAATAATAATTAAATATTAGAATAATATTAGAATTTAAAATAACTGTTTCAGATATTTTAAAATGCAATTTAATATCCAGTAATATGCTGATTTCTTATTATTATCAATACTGAAAAAGAGTTATTTAAACTCTTATTAATTTTGTGCAAACTGTGATACAGGATTTTTCCATCCATAAGTAGTTCAAAAGTTTATTTGACAACATTTATTTGAAATAGGATTTTGCTGTAAATGTCTTTGTGGTCACTTTAATTAATCAAATTTACATGTCTTTTCTTAATAAATGTATTCAATTAAATAAATAAACAAACAAACACAATTAACCCACATTTCAAAATGGTTGTATGGAGCTACAAAGTTAAAGTTGTAAGATGGTATAGTTATAATAATTTGGTCTTCGAATAATTTGAGATTTTTTTTTTCTTCAGGTCAGTAATGCAGGTGAAGCAGAAGAAGTGTGTGCGTGTTAGTGAGATGTGGACAGCCAGCTGTGTGGATGAGGTGTGTGAGGCCAGTACTGCTTCAGAGAGAAGCTTCGTCATGG
This sequence comes from Carassius auratus, assembly GCF_003368295.1. NCBI lineage: Eukaryota > Metazoa > Chordata > Actinopteri > Cypriniformes > Cyprinidae > Carassius > Carassius auratus. The sequence continues at coordinate 34,038 of NW_020528548.1, forward strand.
GCTGGCCAACTTACAACTGTGTGGCTACTTTTAGGTACACACACACACACACACACAAACACACACACACACACACAGAGGTACAGCAGGCCTATATATAGCCATTTTAAGCAGACCCATTGATTTCCTCCTTATGTGTGTGTGTGTGTGTGTGTGTGTGTGTGTGTGTGTGTGTGTGTGTGTGTGTGTGTGTGTGTGTGTGTGGGTGTGTGTGTGTGCGTGTGTGTGGGTGTGTGTGTGTGCGTGTGTGCGCACAGCACTTCAGAAGAGAAAGACAGGTGGCTGCCTCTCATTGAAAGGTCAGTTCTTCTATTTTTACAAAAAGCACAATAAAGAAATAAACCCTCGTACCTAAATTTTTGTTCTCCTTCTTTTCAATTAGTTGCATACAAGAAGAAAAAAAGAGTGATGATCCAAAGATGATTCCACTCAAGATATTTGCAAAGGATGTTGGGAACTGTGCCTATGTGAGAACTGATTATTTTGTGATTATAAAATTATGTACTGTCGCTTTGATGTAAATGTAAATGAATGTTTATTTGCTTATATCTCTCTAGGCAAAGACTCTTTTTATCAGCAACACAGACTGCACCTCTGATGTCATTAGCACAGCACTGCAACTGTTTGGTCTTTCGGTATGTTAAAACTGCATAACAATTACTAACTAATTCACTCACTAACTATATTGAATGAATTAATGGATTTTACAATTTATTTTTATTTTACTGATTGATTGCTTTTGTCTTTGTTCACAGGGTGGAGTAAAAGATTACAAGTTGTGGGTGTGTTCAAAACAAGATGAAACTCCATACCCTTTAATTGGTAATAGTTTTAATCAGTATTTCTCACATCATCAAAGCAATCAAACATTTAACATGTGAATGAACAGATTAAAGTACTGTGGTATAATCTGATACTTTCCCTGCACAGTAGCTTTTTTAAAGGGCTTTTGTTCCACCAGGTCATGAGTGTCCTTACAGCATTAAGATGAGCCACATTCGCCTGCTGCAGCAAGAGGCAGTGACATCATCCTACAGCCAGATGGCGCTTTTTGCCAATTGATGCTCACTGTCAGTTCTTCCTGAGGCCCAGTCAAATAAACAGCACCTTCACAGGTGAGAGATGTCTATTTTCAGAATACTACCAAACTACTCCTTCGTGCTCGTTTTTGTATGCATTAAATAATCAAATATTTTTCTTACCGAAAACAATAATATTTTTTATTTTACTTCCGTGATGATATTCCTTGCATTCTACATTTCACAGACTGTACAGTTATTTGTACGTAAAGCCCACACCTATATCAAAACATAAACACACACACAAAATAAATAATGAATATAAAGCCATATACAGTATTCTACAAATACATACTGTATAGAAATGATTTGGTTTGAAATCAACATGTTTCTCACCCCAGTTCTTCTGGCACTCAAATCTCACCCACCCCAACAACTAACACACATACACAACATCTTGAAATGTTGCCTCTTTTTTTTTATCCTGTTGGCCTCTCTTGCATGCATTTATCCTTGCAGAACAGAAAAGCAGGAGGAAGAGGATGTCTCTTATTAGCTGGGCTTTTTAAACGAAGCTTCAGCATTGAACAGCTGTCCGATCCGAATCTCCTGGCCCAACTATAACACAAGCTTCTGGACATCTGTTTGGTCGACCACTCAGTGATGTAATAAAAGACAATACCCTGCCATCACCCATTGTGGTAGGTTAAAAAGATAATTTGTTCTGTATTTGAGTTTGACACTTTTGATCATAACATTCTTCAAGAGAGACTGAAAACTGGGTCGGGCTTTCTAGGATGGTCCTCAAATGGTTCAGGTCATACTTAGAAGGGAGAGGTTATTATGTGAGTATAGGAGAGCATAGGTCTAAGTGGACATCAATGACATACGGAATCCCACAAGGCTCAATTCTTGCACCGCTCTTGTTTAGCCTGTACATGCTCCCACTAAGCCAAATAATGAGAAAGAACCAAATTTCCTATCACAGCTATATGCTGATGATACTTGATTTACCTTACCTTATCCAAATGACTACAGCCCCAGTGACTTCCTCTGCCAATGCATTGATGAAGTTAACAGTTGGATGTGCCAAAATGTTCTTCAGTTAAACAAGGAGAAAACTGAAGTCATTACATTTGGAAACATAGATGAAGTTCTCTATGAGCAATGGCTCCCTAAATATATAAACCAACAAACAACTCAGATTATGACAAGTCAGTTAGAAATACAAGGGTTCACCCAAAACAAGGGGAATCCGCTTTTAGCTATTATGCCGCCCACAGTTGGAATCAGCTTTTTTGAAGAGATCAGGGGCTGTATTTCCCAAAAGCATCATAAGCCTAAGTTGATCGTAACTCCATTGGTTTCAATGAGTCTACGATGCTTTTGGGAACACAGCGCAGATGTGCCAAAACATTAGCCACATTTAAATCCATACTCAAAACTTATCTGTTTAGCTGTGCATTTATTGGATTGGCACTGTGCTAAATCGGAACTGAATGCACTGTATTTTATGTATAATCGTTTCTATTCTTAACTGTTTAATTCATTTCAAGATATTTTTTTTATAATTTTAAAAGGTTTTGTAAATTCCTTGTTTTATTGTTGTTATTGTTTTATGATCATTTGAATTCCTTTTATGTAGGCTAATGCACTTTGAATTACCATTGTGTATGAAATGTGCTATATAAATAACTTGCTTGCCTTGATTACTTTATGAACTTCATCACAATGAGAAGATTTACGGAAGCAGCGTAATATTATGTTTAAGACTGTTATATTTATGTCAATTAAAAGATGTATAATTCTTTGCATAATTAAATGTCGAAAAAACACCTTAAAACATTTGTATTCCTTTATGAAAAGTTTAAAATATATACTAATATAGTATAAAAATATGAATAACTATGATATTACCAATAGTCAATTGCAGTCAAACCACCTCGTTTTTTGTTTTTGAAGGGGACATGGCTGAAGTGTTTGTGCAGTGAAGGGGCCGTGACGCGTGGGATATTCCGGCGATCTGCTGGAGTGAAGGCCTGCCGGAATTGAGGGAAAACTAGATTCTGGTCACTATGAAGAGCCACTCAGTGGAGAACCTGTACTTGTCACTGCTTCAGTGTTCAAGGTGACTGTAGATATTTATGTATGTGCACTCTTCAAAAAGTTTTAGGGTCTGTAAAAGTATCACAGCAATGTTTTCGAAAGAAGTAGCTTATTCTCACCAAGGCTGATTAAAAATACAGTTGAAACACAAATATTATGAAATAACACTTTTATATTTGAATATTATTTGTGAAATGTAACTTATTCCTGATAATGGCAAAGATGAATTTTCATGATCTTTCAGAAATCATTCTAATATGCTTTTATATACATTATAAATGTCTCTACTCCCACACTTTTAATTTAATGCTCCTTACTTAATAAAAGTATAAATATTATAAAAAAAAATAAAAAAAAATACAAACATTGACACCACACTATTGAACGGTAGTGTAAGTCAAGATCAAACATCTGTATCATGATGACTTGTTCTCACATTTGTGTTTTTGATTGGCAGGAATTCTTACGCAATATACCGGGCAGCCTATTGTGTGAGGAGCTCTATGAGCAATGGCTCCAAGCAGTGGAGCAGGATGGTGAAAGAAATGGACAAATGACAGAGAGAAACCTGCTACAAGAAGTTCAGAGGTAAAGTCAGTTACGCTCTGATTAGTTTATCTGGTTTTGTATTTCTAGTTAATAAAGACGGATAAAACCTTGATAAGGATGGATCAAGGCTATGATATTACTGCACACCTTAAGCAGATTTAGGTTTAGCAGCCAATGTCCTTTAGCTTTATGAGTTATATAATCATGAAGACCGATAACTTAGATATGGTGATTCTGCCCATATTCACAGGCTTGTTCAGCTTTTACCTAAAGAAAATCTCCTGCTGCTGAGACACATGATAGCAATGCTGCATCACATTCAGCTCAATGCTGAGCACAACCAGATGACCTCTTTTAACCTGGCTGTGTGTATAGCACCTAGCTGTCTGTGGAATCGCAAACTACAATCTCATGAGAAAGATGCCAAAAAGGTAAGCGCACATGCTTTATTATTAAAATATTATAATATCTGCAGAGTGCATGAGTATTAGCTGAAGTCATCATCGTTATTGCTCTCTAAAAACATAAAATGGCAGTAGGAATGGAAATGTAATCGACATAGGAAAGGAAATGGAAATGTAATCGCCAATGCAATCTGTACACAGGTGTGTGACCTTGTGCATGTCTTGATTGACAACTGCTGTGCGTTGTTTGGGGATGAAATAATAACCCTCTTAAAGGATTTGACTGAAGACAATAGAAGCAAACGCGGATCAGGTTACTATAAATACAAACATAATTCACAAACACACACTGTACACAAACAATACAAAACAACACCGTATAATATTTTGCCAGCCTGAAAAATGTACTTTAGCTAATTTAACTGCTTAATTGAATAATGTAAAAAAAAAAAAAGAATCCTGGGCAGCGATTAATCGCAT
>NW_020528549.1:0-29626 GCF_003368295.1 Carassius auratus
AATAAAAAGATGTTATAACTCAGGCATAAAATGTCCGATCTTGCCCAAACTTCACTTGTGTGATAAGGGTCCTAGCCTAAACAGATCTGAAGGCCAATATTCCATCTAGTGTGGCAAAATGGCTCGATAGCGCCACCTCTACACTTTCAACGGAGTGCGTATACACTTTAAACGGAGTGCGCTCGAGCTATGTTTTCACATACATGTACAAAATCGGTACTCACATGTAACACACCAATATCTACAAAAAGTCTCTTTGGTACGAAATCCGAATCCCAACAGGAAGTCAGTTATTTCGAATTTTTCTCTGCAAAATTAGTGTTGTTTTGGCATTTTCAGGGGTTGTACTTTAACGAACTCCTCCTAGATATTTATTCAGATCAACACCAAACTTGGTCAGTGTAATCTAAAGCCTTTGGCGATCTTTAAATTGCGAAAGACTTGAGATTTCGTTAAAGGGCGTGTCCATGGCGGCTGACAAATTCGATGTTTCGCCATGAAAGGATGTTGTTGTAACTCAGGCATAAAATGTCCAATCCTCCCCAAACCTCACATGTTCGATAAAAGTCCTGCCCTGAACACATCTGAAGGCCAATATTCCATTATAATGATAGCGCCACCTGCTGGCAACAGGAAGATTGGCACATATATGGAATAAACATTGATATATTCTACTTATATTTATGAGTTTAAACGCATATTTCTCACCGTTCACCTTAACTAAAGCCACTCGCTGCCGGTGAGCCCGGTGCGAGGGCCCGTTCATCGCTGCTTGCAGCTTTAATTAGGGCTCAAGCCTGGAGGGCGAGAGCCCTATTGTTTCCTTAGGATTTATTTTTTTTTTTTTTTTTTTTTATTCTTCTAATTTTTTCTAAGGTTTCGGGGGCTTTTGGGTCCTTAACATGCTCAAAAACTCTTGAAAATGGCACACACCTTGGAACCTGCGGCCATTAGGGCCGGGCAGAGTCTGATACACGGGCGTGGCACAGGGGCTCTACAGCGCCCCCTGTAGTACCGAGGGTGCCATATATCATGCATACTTGCACGTATACATATGAAACTTGGTACATATATATAACTCATCAACCAAAACAACTTTCACACTGCATGTCATAAAGCTCCGCCAACAGGAAGTTGGCTATTTAGGGTTTTATGAAAAACACATGCTCTGGAATTTGATTATACTCCTCTGAGGAACTCCACCCGTTCACCCGAAACTCGGTGGGACATGATCTCAAGACATTGGGGATGCTAAATTGCGAAGAGATTTTTGATATCTTCGAACGGTTTGCCCGTGGCGAGGCGTTGAAATTATGGCGAGAAATGAAAAACAGGAAATGTATAATAACATCCACATACATTTGCCGAATTTGATTAAACTTAATTTGTTTGTTCGTTGTATGATACCGATCGTTATATGTGACTTTTAGGAGTCAAAGTTATAGCGCCACCAACTGGCAGCAGGAAGTGAATCATTTTTCAGAACGCTTTGAATTCAGCATCTTATTTTTACTTGATTTGCTTCAAACTCATCAGAATAATGACAAAACACGGCCGAAGACAATCTGTCGTGGGGATATTTATATCTAATATAGTGTTGCCATGGCAACGTGTCAAACTTGAATGTTCTGTTCTGGTGATTTTTAGGCAGATAACTAGCTCAGATTTACATGAAACTCGAAACAGATATCAGTATTAAAGATAGCTTAGACCATGGCAAAAGCTTTTAAAAAGGGCGTGGAAGAGGCACTCTATAGCGCCACCTTTTGTCAAAAGTGGGGGGATTAGTTTTAGCTACAGACACCAAACTTGGTACATAAATTGTTCTTATCAAGAACGGACAACTTTTCGTAATTCGCAGTCATAAGCTACGACCAACAGGAAGTTGGCTATTTTGACTTGAATATGGAGTTTTGGGGAATTTTCTTTTGTGAATTAATGCATACTCCTCCCAGGGGAAGTACACTATACACACCAAACTTTGTCTACATGAAGAAAAACCATTGAGGAACTTAAAATTGCGAACGGATTTTGGTTAGCTTGAACGGTTTTGTCGTGGTGAATTTTGAAATGACAGTAAAAAGGGAAACATTAATTGTCTTGTATGTTTAAATTGCAGCTTCCAAAACACTTCAAAGCATTTTTTCATACAAAGATCAAATCATTCTGAGGAAATATGCATAGTTTCACGACTTTACAACACTGTATGGATAAAAGAAAATTAAAAAACTGTCAGACTTCTCAACTTACATGATCTCACTCTGGCCACCCTGTCTGTGTGAGGGAAGGGAGGGGAGAGGGAGGGGAGTGTGAGGGGGTTGGTGACTGTGACAGTGTGTGTGGACTGTAGGGAGGGGCTGTCTGGCAGAGAGAGAGAGAGAGGGAGACCTTATCATCCCTTTAATAATCAGAAGAAAAAAAAATCTGTTATTTTAAATTGTTATTGTTTTTGTTGTTGCTAATGGTGGTGTTTTTTCCTTTCATTACAGGTTAAGAAATCTCTTAGGCCTATCCTTTTCTGACAGTTTTAGGGATTTAAAACATCCTAAGAACCCTAATTTGTGCTGGCAAATAATAATTTCAAACTCATTTGATACTGACCTATGACAACCTGTGACGTGACATGACATTTATTAATCTCATGGATGTAACAGTAAAACTCTTCAACTGACAGATAAAGCTGCAATGCAAGCAAAACTATTTCACAAATGCTTATAGGTCATTAAAATCATTACAAAACACTAATACATTATTTAAGGATTTGGTAACACTGTAAAATAATGTCTAATTTGTTACATTAGTATATGCAATGGTAACACTTTATAATAATTGCACTCATTAGCTAAGGCATTAGTAAATAGTTCATGATTATAAAGCCTTTTCCCTTAATAATAGTCATTATTAAGCAGTAATACATCTATAAATAAATTGTTCTTGGTTTAAAAGCACATATATTACAAAGGAGATTAAAGTCTCAGTTGTTCTTATAAAATAAATAAATAAACACCAACCCAGTTTGATTCAGAATTCAGAAATATTTATTTCAAGATGCAATAAAGGAAACTGTACACTTGAATAGCTTTTATGCGATTCTTGAAGGATTAGCATCACCTCCTCTTGTAAGATGGTTTGAGGGAATATATCTTCGAGATTGTACCGCCGCTCCCTATATGCATAGTATGCAGTCTTCGTAGGGCACCAACTCCCAGAGGGGGCACCATCCCAGTTGCTCAAAAAAACAAAAAAAAACATGCGCCATTCTCCCATCCGCGCTCGCGACCGCTCACACCTCATGTTTGCGGCTGAATGTTCGTAATTGATGGATGGACATCTATGCCTGGGTATAGGACATCAGCAATCCGGCACAGAGAAAAGAAAACTAAAGAAAATAAAACAGGCATAAAGTTGTCTTGACATTTGGACTTTCTAGAGTCTCAAATTTAGGGACGGTCTCTAAAGTTACATGTGATATTGTTATACACTTTTCTAACGTCAGTAGCATTTGAAGAGAATGACTTACAGTCATAAAAACAACTGTAATTGTTCATCTAGGTGACAGCTATAATGCACAATTAAATTGAATGTTTGATATTTATTACAACAAACTGTAAGTCATATGTAAATTATGCTACTTTTTCACATGGGCTCAAATGCAAATTTGAAGCTCAATAGCATTTGAGAAGAAAGACTTGCAGTCATAAAACAATTGTAATGTGTTCATATAGGTGTCAGCTACAATGCACACCTTATACATTTTTATAAATATTAAAATAAAGTGTTACTAAAGTTATATATATTGTTCTGTGTATGTGATTTCAAAGTCTAGATTGGTCGGATTAACCCTTTAACTGCCGCATCCCTTAAAACTTGATTGTCAGAGGGTTACTGTAAATGCTTATCCCCGCTGGGCACAGTTATCCTGATGCCACCGGGGTGGCGTTGCACTGATGGCTTGAGCCCGACATCGCTGCTTGCAGCTATATTTTATTATTATTAGGGCTCAAGCCTGGAGGGCGAGAGCCCTATTGTTTTCCTTAGGATTATTTTTTTTTTTTTTTTTTTTTTTTCTTTATTCTTCTAATTTTTTCCAAGGTTTCGGGGGCTTTTGGGGTCCTTAACATACTCAAAAACTCTTGAAAATTGGCACACACCTTGGAACCTGCGGCCATTAGGGCCGGGCAGAGTATGATACACGGGCGTGGCACAGGGGCTCTACAGCGCCCCCTGTAGTACTGAGGGCCATATATCATGCATACTTGCACGTATACATATGAAACTTGGTACATATATATAACTCATCAAACCAAACAACTTTCACACTGCATGTCATAAGCTCCGCCCAACAGGAAGTTGGCTATTTAGGGTTTCATGAAAAACACATGCTCTGGAATTTGATATACTCCTCTGAGGAACTCCACCCGTTCACCACAAAACTCGGTGAACACGATCTCAAGACATTGGGGATGCTAAATTGCGAAGAGATTTTTGATATCTCGAACGGTTTGCCCGTGGCGAGGCGTTGAAATTATGGCGAGAAATGAGAAACAGGAAATGTCTAATAACATTCACATACATTTCCTGAATTTGATCAAACTTAATTTGTTTGTTCGTTGTATGATACCGATCGTATATATGTGACTATTAGGAGTCAAAGTTATAGCGCCACCAACTGGCAGCAGGAAGTGAATCATTTTCAAAACGCTTTGAATTCAGCATCTTATTTTTACTTGATTTGCTTCAAACTTCATCAGAATAATGACAAAACACGGCCGAAGAAAATCTGTTGTGGGGATATTGATATCTAATATAGTGTTGCCATGGCAACGTGTCAAACTTGAATGTTCTGTTCTGGTGATTTTTAGGCAGACAACAAGCTCAGATTTACATGAAACTCGAAACAGATATCAGTATTAAAGATAGCTAAACCATGGCAAAAGCTTTGAAAAGGGCGTGGAAGAGGCACTCTATAGCGCCACCTTTTGTCAAAAGTGGGGGGGTTCGTTTTAGCTACAGACACCAAACTTGGTACATAAATTGTTCTTATCAAGACGGACAACTTTCTAATTCACAGTCATAAGCTACGATCAACAGGAAGTCGGCTATTTTGATTTGAATGTGTATTTTTGAGATTTTACAGTTGTAAAATTAATGAATACTCCTCACAGGGGAAGTACACTATACACACAAAACTTTGTCTACATGAAGAAAAAACATCGAGGAACTTAAATTGCAAACAGATTTTGGTTAGCTTGAACGGTTTTGTCGTGGTGATTTTTTGAAATGACAGTAAAAAGTGAAACATTAATCGTCTTCTATTTTTAAATTGCAGCTTCCAAACCTTTAAAAAAACATTTTTCATTTAGAAAACCAGTGATTCTGAGGAAATATGCATAGTTTCATGACTTTACAGCACTGTATGATTAAAAGAAAATTAAAAAACTGTCAGACATCTGATCTCACTCTGTCACTCTGTGTGCTGACTCTGTGTGTGTGTGTGTGAGTGTGAGTGGGGGAGGGGTGTGAGCTGAGTGGCAGACAGACAGAGAGAGAGAGAGAGACTTAAACATCTCTTTAATCACCAGAAAAAAAACTGTATTTTAAATAGTTATTTTTTTGTTGTTGTTGCTAATTGTGCTGTTATCATTACATCTTAAGAAATATCTTAGGCCTTATCCTTTTCTGACAGTTGCAGGGATTAAAAAAAATCCTAAAAAACCTTATTTGTGCTGCAAATAATAATTTCAAACTCATTTGATACTGACCTCTGTCACCCTGTGACATGACATTTATTTGAATTTACATAATCTCAAGGATGTAACAGTAAAACTGTTCAGCTCACAGATGAAGACTAAGCTTTAATGCAAGCAGAACTATTTCACAAATGCTTATAGGTTAATGAAATCATAACAAAACACTTTTAAATTATTTAAGGATTTGGTAACACTTTAAAATAATGTCTCAATTGTTAACATTAGTAAATGCATTGGTAACACTTCATAATAGCTGCAATTCTTAGCTAAGCATTAGTAAATAGTCAGTTCATGCTTTATATAGCCTTCTCCCAAAATTAATATTTTAGTAAGCATTTTATAAATACAGCTATAATTAAATTGTTCATGGTTTATATGCACATTTATTTTGAGGAGATTAAAGGCTGTAATCTCCCTAAAAAAAATGTAAAATAAAATAAATAAAATAAACAAACACAGAACTCATAAATATTTATTTCAAGATGCAATAAAAGAAAACTGTACACTTGAATTTATATATATATATATATATATATATATATATATATATATATATATATATATATATATATATATATATATATATATATACACACACACACAATTGCATAAGTTTATATTTAAAAATGTTTAGCAAGTGTACAGCTAATAATAATAATAATGCATTTTATTTAGTTTTAGCTACAGACACCAAACTCGGTACTTAAATTGTTCTTATCAAGACGGACAACTTTCTAATTCACAGTCATAAGCTACGATCAACAGGAAGTCAGCTATTTTGATTTGAATGTGTATTTTTGAGATTTTACAGTTGTGAATTAATGCATACTCCTCACATGGGAAGTACACTATACACACCAAACTTTGACTACATGAAGAAACAACATCGAGGAACTTAAATTGCGAACGGATTTTGGTTAGCTTGAACGGTTTTGACGTGGTGATTTTTTGAAATGACAGTAAGAAGGGAAACATTAATTGTATTGTATGTCTAAATTGCAGCTTCCAAACACTTCAAGGCATGTTTTCAGAGATCAAATCATTATGAGGAAATATGCATAGTTTCATGACTTTACAACACTGTATGGATAAAAGAAAAGAAAAAACTGTCAGACTTCTCAACTGACATGATCTCACTCTGGCCACTCCGTCTGTGTGAGGAAAGGGAGGGGGAGAGGGAGGGAGAGTGTGAGTGTGAGGGGGTTGGTGACTGTGAATCTTTGGTGACTGACAGTGTGTGTGGATTGTAGGGAGGGGCTGTCTGGCAGAGAGAGAGAGAGAGAGAGAGAGAGAGAGAGAGACCTAATCATTCCTTTAATAATCAGGAAAAAAAATCTATATTTTAAATTGTTATTGTTTTTGTTGTTGCTAATGGTGGTGTTTTTTTCCTTTCATTACAGGTTAAGAAATCTCTTAGGCCTTATCCTTTTCTGACAGTTTTAGGGATTTAAAAACATCCTAAGAATCCTTATTTGTGCTGCAAATAATAATTTCAAACTCATTTGATACTGACCTATGACAACCTGTGACATGACATTTATTAATCTCATGGATGTAACAGTAAAACTCTTCAACTGACAGATTAAGCTGCAATGCAAGCAAAACTATTTCACAAATGCTTATAGGTCATTAAAATCATTACAAAACACTAATAAATTATTAAAGGGTTTGGTAACACTGTATAATAATGTCTAATTTGTTAACATTAGTAAATGCATTGGTTACACTTTATAATAACTGCACTCATTAGCTAAGCATTAGTAAATAGTTCATGATTATAAAGCCTTTTCCCTTAATAATAGTCATTATTAAGCAGGAATACATCTCTAATTACATTGTTCTTGGTTTAAAAGCACATATATTACAAAGGAGATTAAAGTTTCAGTTGTCTTATAAAATAAATCAATAAACACAACCCAGTTTGATTCAGAATTCAGAAATATTTATTTCAAGATGCAATAAAAGGAAACTGTACACTTGAAAAGGTTTTGAGCGATTCTTGAAGGACTAGCATCACCTTCACTTGTACGATGGTTTGAGGAATATATCTTCCAGATAGTACCGCCACTCCCTATATGCAGAGTATGCAGTCTTCGTAGAGCACCAACTCCCAGAGGGGGCACCAGTTGCTCAAAAAAAAAAAAAACAAATATGCGCCATTCTCCCATCCGCGTTCGCGACCACTCAATAGCATTTGAGAAGAAAGACTTGTAGTCACAAAACAATTGTAATGTGTTCATATAGGTGTCAGCTACAATGCACACCTTATACATTTTTTATACATTTTAAAATAAAGTGTTACTAAAGTTATATATATTGTTCTGTGTATGTGATTTCAAAGTCTAGATTGGTCGGATTAACCCTTTAACTGCCACATCCCTTAAAACTTGATTGTCAGAGGGTTACTGTAAATGCTTATGCCCGCTGGGCACAGTTTTCCCGATGCCACCAGGGTGGCGTTGCACTGATGGCTTGAGCCCGACATCGCTGCTTGCAGCTATATTTATTCTTCTTCTTCTTCTTCTCCCGAATGAATCGCATTTTTGAGGGCTTTAACATGCTCAAAAAGTCATGAAACTTTGCACACTCGTCAAACCTGGTGAAAATTTTCGTCTGATATAGGATTCAGAAGAGGGTGTGGCAAAATGGCTCGACAGCGCCACCTATACCAAGAAAATCAACAGCCTTCCAGCTATGTTTCACGTACATGCACGAAAATTGGCACACATATGTAACACACCAATACCTACAAAAAAGACTCTTGGAGCGAAATTCTAAACCCAACAGGAAGTCGGTTATTTTTAATATTATGAGCATATTTTGTGTAATTTTGGTCATTTCCATGTGTTGTATTTTAACGAACTCCTCCTAGAGAGTTCTTCAAATCAACACCAAATTTGGTATGCCTAATCTAAAGGCCTTTGCGATGTTAAATTGCGAAGATCCTGACTTTTCGTTGAAGGGCGTGTCCGTGGCGGCCTGGCGAATTTCGATGATTCGCCATGAAAAATGAAGTTGCTATAACTCACACACACAATGACCAATCTGCCCCAAACTTCACATGTTTGATGAGACTCCGAAGCTGAACAGATTGACATGCCCATATTCAGTTATAGTCATAGCGCCACCTATTGGCAACAGGAAGTGACATATTTTACGCTCCGACGAACTACTCCTAGAAATTTTATGACATCAATGTCTTTTTTGTGGTCAGTCTAATCTAAAGGCCTGTGCGATGTTCAGTTGTGAAGATCTTGAGTTTTCGTTAAAAGGCTTGTTCATGGCGTCGCGACGAAGTTCGATGTCTCGCCATGTGAATAAAAGATGTTATAACTCAGGCATAAGATGTCCGATCTTCCCCAAACTTCACATGTGTGATAAGAGTCCTGGCCTGAACAGATCTTCAGGCCAATATTCCACCGGGTGTGGCAGAATGGCTCTATAGCGCCACCTATACACTTTCAACGGAGTGCGCCTCGAGCTATGTTTCACGTACATGTACAAAAATTGGTACACACATGTAACACTCCAATACCTACAAAAAAGTCTCTTGGTACGAAATCCGGATCCCAACAGGAAGTCGGTTATTTTGAATTTTCCCTTCAAAATTGCTGTTGTTTTTGCCATTTTCAGGGGTTGTACTTTAACGAACTCCTCCTAGAGATTTATTCAGATCAACACCAAACTTGGTCAGTGTAATCTAAAGCCCTTTGCGATAATAAATTGCGAAGGACTTGAGGTTTCGTTAAAGGGCGGGTCCATGGCGGCCTGACAAATTGATGTTTCGCCATGAAAAAGGAAGTTGCTGTAACTCAGACATACAATGTCCAATCTGCCCCAAACTTCACATGTTGGATAAGACTCTTGACCTGAACAGATCTACATGCCAATATTCAGTTATAGTCATAGCGCCACCTATTGGCAACAGGAAGTTACATATTTTACACTGCGACAAACTACTCCTAGAAATTTTATGACATCAATGTCTTTTTTTGTGGTCAGTATAATCTAAAGACCTGTGTGATGTTTAGTTGTGAAGATCTTGAGATTTTGTTAAAAGGTGTGTCCATGGCGCCGTGATGAAGTTCAATGTCTCGCCATGGGAATAAAAGATGTTATAACTCAGGCATAAAATGTCCGATCTTGCCCAAACTTCACTTGTGTGATAAGGGTCCTGGCCTGAACAGATCTGAAGGCCAATATTCCATCGAGTGTGGCAAAATGGCTCAATAGCGCCACCTATACACTTTCAACGGAGTGCGTATAAACTTTAAACGGAGTGCGCCTTGAGCTATGTTTCACGTACATGTACAAAAATCGGTACACACATGTAACACACCAATATCTACGAAAAAGTCTCTTGGTACGAAGTCCGAATCCCAACAGGAAATCAGTTATTTGGAATTTTCTCTGCAAAATTAGTGTTGTTTTGGCCATTTTCAGGGGTTAACGAACTCCTCCTAGATATTTATTCAGATCAACACCAAACTTGGTCAGTGTAATCTAAAGCCTTTTGCGATCTTAAATTGCGAAGATCTTGAGGTTTCGTTAAAGGGCGTGTCCATGGCGGCCTGACAAATTTCATTGTTTCGCCATGAAATAGGATGTTGTTGTAACTCAGGCATAAAATGTCCAATCCTCCCCAAACCTCACATGTTCGATAAAAGTCCTGCCCTGAACACATCTGAAGGCCAATATTCCATTATAATGATAGCGCCACCTGCTGGCAACAGGAAGATTGGCACATATATGGAATAAACATTGATATATTCTACTTATATTTATGAGTTTAAACGCATATTTCTCACCGTTCACCTATTAACTAAAGCCACTCACTGCCGGTGAGCCCGGGTGCGAGGGCCCGTTCATCGCTGCTTGCAGCTTTAATTAGGGCCCGAGCACCGATGGTGTGAGGACCCTCTTGTATCTGCTTTGTTTATTATTAGGGCCCGAGCACCGAGGTGCGAGGACCCTCTTGTATCTGCTTTGTTTTTTATTAGGGCCCGAGCCAATGGGCGCAGGGCCCTATTGTTCCCCTAAGGATTATTCTTATTATTTTTATTTTTTTTTTAACCTTCCGGGGGTTTTTGGGGGCCTTAACATACTCAAAAACTCTTGAAAATTGGCATAAACATTGGAACCTGCGGCCATCAGGTCGCCGCAGAGACTGGAACCCGGGCGTGGCATAGGAGCTCTACAGTGCCCCCTGGAACACCGTCAGAAAATCCTGAACCATAGCTCACACATACTTGCATGTATTTATATGAAACTCAGTACACTTATAGATCTCATTGAGCCGAACAACTTTCACGCTCTATGTCATAGGCTCCGCCCAACAGGAAGTCAGCTATTCAGGGCTGTTTAAAAAAAGCATGCTCTGGAATTTGAAATACTCCTCTGAGGTTTTCCACCCGTTCGCCACAAAACTTGGTGAACATGATCTCAAGACATTGAGGATGAAAAATTGCGAGGGGATTTTTGATATCTCGAATGGTTCGCCCGTGGTGAGGCGTTGAAATTAGGGCACAAAATTTGAAACAGGAAGTTCCTAATAACATCCGCATACATTTCCTGAGTTTCATCAAACTTCATCGGTTTGTTCATTGTAATATGTTACTCGCATATATGTAACTATAAGGTGTCAAAGTTACAGCGCCACCAACTGGCAGCAGGAAGTGTGTCATTTTCAAAATTCTTTTAATTCAGCGTCTTATTTTTACTCGATTTGCTTCAAACTTCATCAGAATAATGACAAAATACAGCTGATGTAAATCTGTTGTGGGTATACTGATATCTAATATAGTGTTGCCATGGCAACGTGTCAAACTTGAATATTCTGTAATGGTGATTTTGAGGCAGACAACAAGCTCAGATTTACATTAAACTCAGAACACATATCAGTATTAATGATATCTAGACAATGGCATAACCTTTTAAAGGACGTGATGGAGGCACTCTATAGCGCCACCTTTTGTCAAAAGTGGGGGGGTTAGTTTTAGCTACAGACACCAAACTTGGTACATAAATTGTTCTTATCAAGACGGACAATTTTCTAATTCACAGTCATAAGCTACGACCAACAGGAAGTCAGCTATTTTGATTTGAATATGTATTTTTGGCAAATTCGGCTGTGAATTAATGCATACTCCTCACAGGGGAAGTGCACTATACACACCAAACTTTGTCTACATGTTGAAAAAACATTGAGGAACTTAAATTGCGAATGGATTTTGGATAGCTTGAACGGTTTTGCCGTGGTGATTTTTTGAAATAACAGTAAAAAGGGAAACATTAATTGTCTGGTATTTTTAAATTGCAGCTTCCAAACATTTCAAAACCATTTTTCATTTAGAGAACATGCGATTCTGAGGAAATATGCATAGTTTCACGACTTTACAACACTGTAAGATTAAAATAAAATTATAAAACTGTCAGACATCTGATCTCACTCTCTAGCATTCTCTCTGTGTGAGGGAAGGGAGGGGGGGGGGGTGCTTGAGGACCTGCCTGACAGAGAGAGAGAGAGATAGGGAGAGAGAGAGAGAGAGTTAACATCTCTTTAATCACCAGAAAAAAAACTGTAATTGTGTGTTGTTGATTTTTTCATCATTACAGCTTAAGAAATCTCTCTATCATTTTCTATCATTTTTAGGGACAAAAAAACCTAGTACAATTTGTAGGGCTCAGACAAAATGATTTTATATAATTAGGTTAAGAATTATGTAAATTGCAAAATAAAAAAAGATTTTAAAAATACATACACAATGACTTGTATATATTTTTTTATTCTGATAATAATTGTAAACTTATTTGATACTGACCTATGACAGCCATTCTGTGACATGACCTGAATTTACACAATCTTGCTGATTTCACAGTAAAACAGTTCAGCTCACAGATAAAGACTAAGCTGTAATGCAGGCAAACATATTTTACAAATGCTTATAGATCAATAAAATTGTTAAAAATGCTTTTTCACAAAGTACATAATAATAAGGCACGTTGATATTCTGATGACATTTTTTTCCAAGTACGTTTTACCAATTTCAAATCACATCAATCTTAATAAATACTATAGATCTGGTATTTCATGATTTATGAATGATATATATAATTGTCCTCGATGGCTGGAAGTGAAATACTCATATTCAGGAGTGCTGAATTTTTAAGCATGTCTTCTTGTCATGCATTGGTCATTGAGCTCATTGTAGCGATGCTTCAGGTGTTGAAATAGATTTGTTATAGATTATACAGGTTCACTGTTTGCAGAGTGTATACAGTATGTGTATGTGGTGCAGACGCAGTAGCGAGAGCATGTTATTGTTACGCAAAAACACATTAAAATAATGTGCGAGCATGAATCTCTCCGCTTGCATGCACATTTCCTTTACTTTGACAAAAAACGCGTCCTCTGATACATGCTGCTTTTGCTCGGAGAGCGTGCGCGCACTTAAAACTCGTTTCCTCTGCTCAAACTGTGTCCTGTGCACTCACAACTCTCTCTATGCTCATGCGCTAGATATTCATTCTTTTCACACCTTTCTACTTCTAACCTTTTCTGTTCACATCTTTTACCATGTGCAGTGTGAATGCTCTGATCCATTAACATGGGCTCTGAAAAAAAATATGCATTACAGATAGAGCTTGTGAACCTGGCCTTGCATAGGCATATGCACAGTCTGTCCTGTTCTCCTGCTCCATTTAGGAACGCTTCATTCGGACTGGTTCAGATAGCAACACCAAACGTGCAGTGTGTAATACCTATCATGGCCACCACCAGATGGAGCTATAGGATTACTTTTAAATAATTGTTTTAGAAACGTCTATAAAGCATTTAAATCATTTATAAAAATCTTTCAAAGTAAAACAATATGTATTTTAAAAAGCTAATGAATTTTACTGGTAATATAGTTTTATATAATAATTTCAGAAATGTTTATAGATCAATAAAAGTATTTTTAAAAATGGTTATAGATCATGAAAAGTGCGAATAAGCTCTCTTTGGTTTACATTAGTTAATGCATTAACTAACATGAACTAACAATGAACAATCAATTTTTCAGATAATTTATTAATCTTTTTTATGTTAGTTATTCCTATCATTAAAAATATTATTATTTATGTTTTTTCACAGTACATAAACTAATTTAAAAATAAAAATGTAATAAAAAAAATATTATTAATAATGTATTAAAATATTTTAACTAAGCTTTAATTAACATTTATATAAACACTTATATTGAAAGAGACTGAAATTGAAGTAATTTTTACTTTTAAAAACCACTTGTAAGACACAGTTAACAAATGCAGTGAGCAGATGAAAGGACAGAACAACAAAGATATATAGTGCCCCCTATTGGCAACAGGAAGTGTCATATTTTACACTGCGACAAACTACTCCTAGAAATTTTTTGACATTAATGTATTTTTCGTGGTCAGTCTATCTTGAGTTTTTGTTAAAGGTCGTGTCCATGGCGCCATGACAAAATTGATGTCTCGCCATAGGAAGAGAAGTTGTTGTAACTCAGGCATAAAATATTCGATCTTCCCCAAACTTCAAATGTTTTAATAAGAGTCTTGGCCTGAACACATCTGAAGGAAAATATTCCATTATAATGATAGCGCCACCTGCTGGCAAAAAGAAGATTGGCACATATAAATGACTTTGACATATTCCACTTATATTTACGACTTTAAATGCATATTTCTCGCCGTTCGCTTTTTTTACTAAAGCCGCTTGCTGGCGGTGAGCCCGGGTGCGAGGGCCCGATCATCGCTGCTTGCAGCTTTAATTATTATTCTTCTTCTTCTTCTTCTTCTCCCGAATGAATCGCATTTTTGAGGGCTTTAACATGCTCAAAAAGTCATGAAACTTTGCACACTCGTCAAACCTGGTGAAAATTTTCGTCTGATATAGGATTCAGAAGAGGGTGTGGCAAAATGGCTCGACAGCGCCACCTATACCAAGAAAATCAACAGCCTTCCAGCTATGTTTCACGTACATGCACGAAAATTGGCACACATATGTAACACACCAATACCTACAAAAAAGACTCTTGGAGCGAAATTCTAAACCCAACAGGAAGTCGGTTATTTTTAATATTATGAGCATATTTTGTGTAATTTTGGTCATTTCCATGTGTTGTATTTTAACGAACTCCTCCTAGACAGTTCTTCAAATCGACACCAAATTTGGTATGCCTAATCTAAAGGCCTTTGCGATGTTAAATTGCGAAGATCCTGACTTTTCGTTGAAGGGCGTGTCCGTGGCGGCCTGGCGAATTTCGATGATTCACCATTAAAAATGAAGTTGCTATAACTCACACATACAATAACCAATCTGCCCCAAACTTCACATGTTTGATGAGACTCCGAACCTGAACAGATTGACATGCCCATATTCAGTTATAGTCATAGCGCCACCTATTGGCAACAGGAAGTGACATATTTTACGCTGCGACGAACTACTCCTAGAAATTTTATGACATCAATGTCTTTTTTGTGGTCAGTCTAATCTAAAGGCCTGTGCGATGTTCAGTTGTGAAGATCTTGAGTTTTTGTTAAAAGGCTTGTTCATGGCGCCGCGACGAAGTTCGATGTCTCGCCATGCGAATAAAAGATGTTATAACTCAGGCATAAGATGTCCGATCTTCCCCAAACTTCACATGTGTGATAAGAGTCCTGGCCTGAACAGATCTTCAGGCCAATATTCCACCGGGTGTGGCAGAATGGCTCTATAGCGCCACCTATGCACTTTCAACGGAGTGCGCCTCGAGCTATGTTTCACGTACATGTACAAAAATTGGTACACACATGTAACACTCCAATACCTACAAAAAAGTCTCTTGGTACGAAATCCGGATCCCAACAGGAAGTCGGTTATTTTGAATTTTCCCTTCAAAATTGCTGTTGTTTTTGCCATTTTCAGGGGTTGTACTTTAACGAACTCCTCCTAGAGATTTATTCAGATCAACACCAAACTTGGTCAGTGTAATCTAAAGCCCTTTGCGATAATAAATTGCGAAGGACTTGAGGTTTCGTTAAAGGGCGGGTCCATGGCGGCCTGACAAATTTCGATGTTTCGCCATGAAAAAGGAAGTTGCTGTAACTCAGACATACAATGTCCAATCTGCCCCAAACTTCACATGTTGGATAAGACTCTTGACCTGAACAGATCTACATGCCAATATTCAGTTATAGTCAAAGCGCCACCTATTGGCAACAGGAAGTTACATATTTTACACTGCGACAAACTACTCCTAGAAATTTTATGACATCAATGTATTTTTTGTGGTCAGTCTAATCTAAAGACCTGTGTGATGTTTAGTTGTGAAGATCTTGAGTTTTTGTTAAAAGGTGTGTCCATGGCGCCGTGATGAAGTTCGATGTCTCGCCATGGGAATAAAAGATGTTATAACTCAGGCATAAAATGTCCGATCTTGCCCAAACTTCACTTGTGTGATAAGGGTCCTGGCCTGAACAGATCTGAAGGCCAATATTCCATCGAGTGTGGCAAAATGGCTCAATAGCGCCACCTATACACTTTCAACGGAGTGCGTATACACTTTAAACTGAGTGCGCCTCGAGCTATGTTTCACGTACATGTACAAAAATCGGTACACACATGTAACACACCAATATCTACGAAAAAGTCTCTTGGTACGAAGTCCGAATCCCAACAGGAAGTCAGTTATTTCGAATTTTCTCTGCAAAATTAGTGTTGTTTTGGCCATTTTCAGGGGTTGTACTTTAACGAACTCCTCCTAGATATTTATTCAGATCAACATCAAACTTGGTCAGTGTAATCTAAAGCCTTTTGCGATCTTAAATTGCGAAGATCTTGAGGTTTCGTTAAAGGGCGTGTCCATGGCGGCCTGACAAATTTCATTGTTTCGCCATGAAATAGGATGTTGTTGTAACTCAGGCATAAAATGTCCAATCCTCCCCAAACCTCACATGTTCGATAAAAGTCCTGCCCTGAACAAATCTGAAGGCCAATATTCCATTATAATGATAGCGCCACCTGCTGGCAACAGGAAGATTGGCACATATATGGAATAAACATTGATATATTCTACTTATATTTATGAGTTTAAACGCATATTTCTCACCGTTCACCTATTAACTAAAGCCACTCGCTGCCGGTGAGCCCGGGTGCGAGGGCCCGTTCATCGCTGCTTGCAGCTTTAATTAGGGCTCAAGCCTGGAGGGCGAGAGCCCTATTGTTTTCCTTAGGATTATTTGTTATTATTAGGGCTCAAGCCCGAAGGGGCGAAGAGCCCTATTGTTCTTCTAAGGATTATTAGGGCTCAAGCCCGAAGGGGCGAAGAGCCCTATTGTTCTTCTAAGGATTATTCTTGTTATTATTATTTTTATTTTTTATTAAACCTTCCGTGGTGTTTTGGGGGCCTTAACATGCTCAAAAACTCTTGAAAATTGGCACACACATTGGAATCTGCGGCCATCAGGACGCCGCAGAGGCTGGGACCCGGGCGTGGCACAGGGGCTCTACAGCGCCCCCTGGAAGACAGTCAGAATTCTTGAACCATAGCTCACACACACTTGCATGTATTTATATCAAACTCGGTACACTTATAGATCTCATTGAGCCGAACAACTTTCACACTTTATGTCATAGGCTCCGCCCAACAGGAAGTCAGCTATTCAGGGCTGTTTAAAAAAAGCATGCTCTGGAATTTGAAATACTCCTCTGAGGTTTTCAACCCGTTCGCCACGAAACTCGGTGAACATGATCTCAAGACATTGAGGATGAAAAATTGCGAGGGGATTTTTGATATCTCGAACGGTTTGCCCGTGGCGAGGCATGGAACTTATGGCGAGAAATGAGAAACAGGAAATGTCTAATAACATCCACATACATTTCCTGAATTTGATCAAACTTCATGGGTTTGTTCGTTGTATGATACCGATTGTATATATGTGGCTATTAAGAGTCAACGCTATAGCGCCACCAACTGGCAGCAGGAAGTGTGTCATTTTCCAAATGCTTTGAATTCAGCATCTTATTTTTACTCGATTTACTTAAAACTTCATCAGAATAATGACAAAACACGGCCGATGTAAATCTGTTGTGGGGATATTGATATCTGATATAGTGTTGCCATGGCAACATGTCAAACTTGAATGTTCTGTTATGGTGAGTTTGAGGCAGACAACAAGCTCAGATTTACATGAAACTCAAAACACATATCAGTATTAGTGATAGCTAGACAATGGCAAAAGCTTTTAAAAGGGCGTGAAGGAGGCACTCTATAGCGCCACCTTTTGTCAAAAGTGGGGGGGTTAGTTTTAGCTACAGACACCAAACTTGGTACATAAATTGTTCTTTTCAAGACGGACAACTTTCTAATTCACAGTCATCAGCTACGATCAACAGGAAGTCGGCTATTTTGATTTGAATGTGTATTTTTGAGATTTTACAGTTGTGAATTAGTGAATACTCCTCACAGGGGAAGTACACTATACACACCAAACGTTGTCTACATGAAGAAAAAACATCGAGGAACTTAAATTGCGAACAGATTTTGGTTAGCTTGAACGGTTTTGTTGTGGTGATTTTTTGAAATGACAGTAAAAAGTGAAACATTAATCGTCTTGTATTTTTAAATTGCAGCTTCCAAACCTTTAAAAAACATTTTTAATTTAGAAAACCAGTGATTCTGAGGAAATATGCATAGTTTCATGACTTTACAGCACTGTATGATTAAAAGAAAATTAAAAAACTGTCAGACATCTGATCTCACTCTGTCACTCTGTGTGCTGACTCTGTGTGTGAGTGTGAGTGGGGGAGGGGTGTGAGCTGAGTGGCAGACAGACAGAGAGAGAGAGAGAGAGAGAGAGAGAGAGACTTAAACATCTCTTTAATCACCAGAAAAAAAAAACTGTATTTTAAATAGTTATTTTTTTGTTGTTGTTGCTAATTGTGCTGTTATCATTACATCTTAAGAAATATCTTAGGCCTTATCCTTTTCTGACAGTTTCAGGGATTAAAAAAAATCCTAAAAAACCTTATTTGTGCTGCAAATAATAATTTCAAACTCATTTGATACTGAACTCTGTCACCCTGTGACATGACATTTATTTGAATTTACATAATCTCAAGGATGTAACAGTAAAACTGTTCAGCTCACAGATGAAGACTAAGCTTTAATGCAAGCAGAACTATTTCACAAATGCTTATAGGTTAATGAAATCATAACAAAACACTTTTAAATTATTTAAGGATTTGGTAACACTTTAAAATAATGTCTCAATTGTTAACATTAGTAAATGCATTGGTAACACTTCATAATAGCTGCAATTCTTAGCTAAGCATTAGTAAATAGTCAGTTCATGCTTTATATAGCCTTCTCCCAAAATTAATATTTTAGTAAGCATTTTATAAATACAGCTATAATTAAATTGTTCATGGTTTATATGCACATTTATTTTGAGGAGATTAAAGGCTGTAATCTCCCTAAAAAAAATGTAAAATAAAAAATAAAATAAATAAAATAAACAAACACAGAACTCATAAATATTTATTTCAAGATGCAATAAAAGAAAACTGTACACTTGAATTTATATATATATATATATATATATATATATATATATATATATATATATATATATATATATATATATACACACACACAATTGCATAAGTTTATATTTAAAAATGTTTAGCAAGTGTACAGCTAATAATAATAATAATGCATTTTATTTAGTTTTAGCTACAGACACCAAACTCGGTACTTAAATTGTTCTTATCAAGACGGACAACTTTCTAATTCACAGTCATAAGCTACGATCAACAGGAAGTCAGCTATTTTGATTTGAATGTGTATTTTTGAGATTTTACAGTTGTGAATTAATGCATACTCCTCACATGGGAAGTACACTATACACACCAAACTTTGACTACATGAAGAAACAACATCGAGGAACTTAAATTGCGAACGGATTTTGGTTAGCTTGAACGGTTTTGACGTGGTGATTTTTTGAAATGACAGTAAGAAGGGGAAACATTAATTGTATTGTATGTCTAAATTGCAGCTTCCAAACACTTCAAGGCATGTTTTCATACAGAGATCAAATCATTATGAGGAAATATGCATAGTTTCATGACTTTACAACACTGTATGGATAAAAGAAAAGAAAAAACTGTCAGACTTCTCAACTGACATGATCTCACTCTGGCCACTCCGTCTGTGTGAGGAAAGGGAGGGGGAGAGGGAGGGGGAGTGTGAGGGGGTTGGTGACTGTGAATCTTTGGTGACTGACAGTGTGTGTGGATTGTAGGGAGGGGCTGTCTGGCAGAGAGAGAGAGAGAGAGAGAGAGAGAGAGAGAGAGAGACCTAATCATTCCTTTAATAATCAGGAAAAAAAAATCTATATTTTAAATTGTTATTGTTTTTGTTGTTGCTAATGGTGGTGTTTTTTTCCTTTCATTACAGGTTAAGAAATCTGTTAGGCCTTATCCTTTTCTGACAGTTTTTGGGATTTAAAAACATCCTAAGAAGCCTTATTTGTGCTGCAAATTATAATTTCAAACTCATTTGATACTGACCTATGACAACCTGTGACGTGACATGACATTTATTAATCTCATGGATGTAACAGTAAAACTCTTCAACTGACAGATTAAGCTGCAATGCAAGCAAAACTATTTCACAAATGCTTATAGGTCATTAAAATCATTACAAAACACTAATAAATTATTAAAGGGTTTGGTAACACTGTATAATAATGTCTTATTTGTTAACATTAGTAAATGCATTGGTAACACTTTATAATAACTGCACTCATTAGCTAAGCATTAGTAAATAGTTCATGATTATAAAGCCTTTTCCCTTAATAATAGTCATTATTAAGCAGGAATACATCTCTAATTACATTGTTCTTGGTTTAAAAGCACATATATTACAAAGGAGATTAAAGTTTCAGTTGTCTTATAAAATAAATCAATAAACACAACCCAGTTTGATTCAGAATTCAGAAATATTTATTTCAAGATGCAATAAAAGGAAACTGTACACTTGAAAAGGTTTTGAGCGATTCTTGAAGGACTAGCATCACCTTCACTTGTACGATGGTTTGAGGAATATATCTTCCAGATAGTACCGCCGCTCCCTATATGCAGAGTATGCAGTCTTCGTAGAGCACCAACTCCCAGAGGGGGCACCAGTTGCTCAAAAAAAACAAAACAAATATGCGCCATTCTCCCATCCGCGTTCGCGACCACTCAATAGCATTTGAGAAGAAAGACTTGTAGTCACAAAACAATTGTAATGTGTTCATATAGGTGTCAGCTACAATGCACACCTTATACATTTTTTATACATTTTAAAATAAAGTGTTACTAAAGTTATATATATTGTTCTGTGTATGTGATTTCAAAGTCTAGATTGGTCCTTTAACTGCCACATCCCTTAAAACTTGATTGTCAGAGGGTTACTGTAAATGCTTATGCCCGCTGGGCACAGTTTTCCCGATGCCACCAGGGTGGCGTTGCACTGATGGCTTGAGCCCGACATCGCTGCTTGCAGCTATATTTCTTCTTCTTATTATTATTTTTTTTATTTTTTATTAAACCTTCCGGGGGTTTTTGGAGGCCTTAACATGCTCAAAAACTCTTGAAAATTGGCACACACATTGGAATCTGCGGCCATCAGGACGCCACAGAGGCTGGGACCCGGGCGTGGCACAGGGGCTCTACAGCGCCCCCTGGAAGACAGTCAGAATTCTTGAACCATAGCTCACACACACTTGCATGTATTTATATCAAACTCGGTACACTTATAGATCTCATTGAGCCGAACAACTTTCACACTTTATGTCATAGGCTCCGCCCAACAGGAAGTCAGCTATTCAGGGCTGTTTAAAAAAAGCATGCTCTGGAATTTGAAATACTCCTCTGAGGTTTTCAACCCGTTCGCCACGAAACTCGGTGAACATGATCTCAAGACATTGAGGATGAAAAATTGCGAGGGGATTTTTGATATCTCGAACGGTTTGCCCGTGGCGAGGCATGGAACTTATGGCGAGAAATGAGAAACAGGAAATGTCTAATAACATCCACATACATTTCCTGAATTTGATCAAACTTCATGGGTTTGTTCGTTGTATGATACCGATTGTATATATGTGGCTATTAAGAGTCAACGTTATAGCGCCACCAACTGGCAGCAGGAAGTGTGTCATTTTCCAAATGCTTTGAATTCAGCATCTTATTTTTACTCTATTTACTTAAAACTTCATCAGAATAATGACAAAACACGGCCGATGTAAATCTGTTGTGGGGATATTGATATCTGATATAGTGTTGCCATGGCAACGTGTCAAACTTGAATGTTCTGTTATGGTGAGTTTGAGGCAGTCAACAAGCTCAGATTTACATGAAACTCAAAACACATATCAGTATTAGTGATAGCTAGACAATGGCAAAAGCTTTTAAAAGGGCGTGAAGGAGGCACTCTATAGCGCCACCTTTTGTCAAAAGTGGGGGGGTTAGTTTTAGCTACAGACACCAAACTTGGTACATAAATTGTTCTTTTCAAGACGGACAACTTTCTAATTCACAGTCATCAGCTACGATCAACAGGAAGTCGGCTATTTTGATTTGAATGTGTATTTTTGAGATTTTACAGTTGTGAATTAATGAATACTCCTCACAGGGGAAGTACACTATACACACCAAACGTTGTCTACATGAAGAAAAAACATCGAGGAACTTAAATTGCGAACAGATTTTGGTTAGCTTGAACGGTTTTGTCGTGGTGATTTTTTGAAATGACAGTAAAAAGTGAAACATTAATCGTCTTGTATTTTTAAATTGCAGCTTCCAAACCTTTAAAAAACATTTTTAATTTAGAAAACCAGTGATTCTGAGGAAATATGCATAGTTTCATGACTTTACAGCACTGTATGATTAAAAGAAAATTAAAAAACTGTCAGACATCTGATCTCACTCTGTCACTCTGTGTGCTGACTCTGTGTGTGTGTGTGAGTGTGAGTGGGGGAGGGGTGTGAGCTGAGTGGCAGACAGACAGAGAGAGAGAGAGAGAGAGAGAGAGAGAGAGACTTAAACATCTCTTTAATCACCAGAAAAAAAACTGTATTTTAAATAGTTATTTTTTTGTTGTTGTTGCTAATTGTGCTGTTATCATTACATCTTAAGAAATATCTTAGGCCTTATCCTTTTCTGACAGTTTCAGGGATTAAAAAAAATCCTAAAAAAACCTTATTTGTGCTGCAAATAATAATTTCAAACTCATTTGATACTGACCTCTGTCACCCTGTGACATGACATTTATTTGAATTTACATAATCTCAAGGATGTAACAGTAAAACTGTTCAGCTCACAGATGAAGACTAAGCTTTAATGCAAGCAGAACTATTTCACAAATGCTTATAGGTTAATGAAATCATAACAAAACACTTTTAAATTATTTAAGGATTTGGTAACACTTTAAAATAATGTCTCAATTGTTAACATAGGGAAATATATATATATACACACACAATTGCATAAGTTTATATTTAAAAATGTTTAGCAAGTGTACAGCTAATAATAATAATAATGCATTTTATTTAGTTTTAGCTACAGACACCAAACTCGGTACTTAAATTGTTCTTATCAAGACGGACAACTTTCTAATTCACAGTCATAAGCTACGATCAACAGGAAGTCAGCTATTTTGATTTGAATGTGTATTTTTGAGATTTTACAGTTGTGAATTAATGCATACTCCTCACATGGGAAGTACACTATACACACCAAACTTTGACTACATGAAGAAACAACATCGAGGAACTTAAATTGCGAACGGATTTTGGTTAGCTTGAACGGTTTTGACGTGGTGATTTTTTGAAATTACAGTAAGAAGGGGAAACATTAATTGTATTGTATGTCTAAATTGCAGCTTCCAAACACTTCAAGGCATGTTTTCATACAGAGATCAAATCATTATGAGGAAATATGCATAGTTTCATGACTTTACAACACTGTATGGATAAAAGAAAAGAAAAAACTGTCAGACTTCTCAACTGACATGATCTCACTCTGGCCACTCCGTCTGTGTGAGGAAAGGGAGGGGGAGAGGGAGGGGGAGTGTGAGTGTGAGGGGGTTGGTGACTGTGAATCTTTGGTGACTGACAGTGTGTGTGGATTGTAGGGAGGGGCTGTCTGGCAGAGAGAGAGAGAGAGAGAGAGAGAGAGAGAGAGAGAGAGAGAGAGAGACCTAATCATTCCTTTAATAATCAGGAAAAAAAAATCTATATTTTAAATTGTTATTGTTTTTGTTGTTGCTAATGGTGGTGTTTTTTTCCTTTCATTACAGGTTAAGAAATCTCTTAGGCCTTATCCTTTTCTGACAGTTTTTGGGATTTAAAAACATCCTAAGAAGCCTTATTTGTGCTGCAAATTATAATTTCAAACTCATTTGATACTGACCTATGACAACCTGTGACGTGACATGACATTTATTAATCTCATGGATGTAACAGTAAAACTCTTCAACTGACAGATTAAGCTGCAATGCAAGCAAAACTATTCCACAAATGCTTATAGGTCATTAAAATCATTACAAAACACTAATAAATTATTAAAGGGTTTGGTAACACTGTATAATAATGTCTAATTTGTTAACATTAGTAAATGCATTGGTAACACTTTATAATAACTGCACTCATTAGCTAAGCATTAGTAAATAGTTCATGATTATAAAGCCTTTTCCCTTAATAATAGTCATTATTAAGCAGGAATACATCTCTAATTACATTGTTCTTGGTTTAAAAGCACATATATTACAAAGGAGATTAAAGTTTCAGTTGTCTTATAAAATAAATCAATAAACACAACCCAGTTTGATTCAGAATTCAGAAATATTTATTTCAAGATGCAATAAAAGGAAACTGTACACTTGAAAAGGTTTTGAGCGATTCTTGAAGGACTAGCATCACCTTCACTTGTACGATGGTTTGAGGAATATATCTTCCAGATAGTACCGCCACTCCCTATATGCAGAGTATGCAGTCTTCGTAGAGCACCAACTCCCAGAGGGGGCACCAGTTGCTCAAAAAAAACAAAACAAATATGCGCCATTCTCCCATCCGCGTTCGCGACCACTCAATAGCATTTGAGAAGAAAGACTTGTAGTCACAAAACAATTGTAATGTGTTCATATAGGTGTCAGCTACAATGCACACCTTATACATTTTTTATACATTTTAAAATAAAGTGTTACTAAAGTTATATATATTGTTCTGTGTATGTGATTTCAAAGTCTAGATTGGTCGGATTAACCCTTTAACTGCCACATCCCTTAAAACTTGATTGTCAGAGGGTTACTGTAAATGCTTATGCCCGCTGGGCACAGTTTTCCCGATACCACCAGGGTGGCGTTGCACTGATGGCTTGAGCCCGACATCGCTGCTTGCAGCTATATTTATTATTATTTTTCTTCAAGGTTTCGGGGGCTTTTGGGGCCCTTTACATGCTTAAAAAGTCTTGAAAATTGGCACACACATTGGAACCTGCGGCCATTAGGGCCGGGCAGAGACTGATACACGGGCGTGGCACAGGGGCTCTACAGCGCCCCCTGGAATACTGAGGGCCATATATCATACATACTTGCACGTAGATGCACGAAACTCGGTACACATGTAGATCTCATCAAACCAAACAACTTTCGTACTGCATGTCATAGGCTCCGCCCAACAGGAAGTTGGATATTTAGGGTTTAGTATTCATATTTTTCGTCAAAGTTGTGGGGGCTTTTGGGGTCCTTAACATACTCAAAAACTCTTGAAAATTTGCGCACACTTTGGAATCTGTGGCCTTTAGGAGCCTGCAGAGGCTGGGACCCGGGCGTGACACAGGGGCTCTACGGCGCCCCCTGGATCACAGTCAGAAATGTTGATGCATAGCTCACACATACTTGCACATATTAATATCAAACTCAGTACACATATAGATCTCATCGTGCTGAACAACTTTCGTATTGCATGTCATAGGCTCCGCCCAACAGGAAGTCAGCTATTTAGAGTTATGTAAAAAGCGCATGCTCTGGAATTTGAAATACTTGTCATAGGGTTTTTTGCCGATTGACACCAAACTCGGTCAACATGATCTCAAGACATTGGGGATGAAAAATTGCCAGGGGATTTTTGATATCTCGAACGGTTTGCTCGTAGCGAGGCGTTGAATATATGGCGGGAATTGAGAAACAGGAAGTGTCTAATACCATCAACATACATTTCCTAATTGTAATCAAACTTCATCAGATTATTCGTTGTATGATGTTGATCGCATATATGTGACTATTAGGAGTCAAAGTTATAGCGCCACCAACTGGCAGCAGGAAGTGTGTCATTTTCAAAATGCTTTGAATTCAGCATCTTATTTTTACTCGATGTGCTTCAAACTTCATCAGAATAATGTTAAAACACAGTCGATATAAATCTGCTGGGGGGATATTGATATCTAAAAATATTGTTGCCGTGGCAACATGTCAAACTGGAATACTTCTCAGGTGATTTTGAGGCATATAACATGCTTAGAATTTCATCAAACTCAGAACACATATCAGTATTAGTGACAGCTAGACACTGGCAAACGTTCATAAGAGGGCGTGGAAGAGGCACTCTATAGCGCCACCTTTTGTCAAACGTGAGGGGGTTAGTTTTAGCTACAGACACCAAACTCGGTACATAAATTGTTCTTATCAAGACGGACAACTTTCTAATTCACAGTCATCAGCTACGACCAACAGGAAGTCGGCTATTTTGATTTGAATGTGGATTGTTTTTTTACATTTAGCTGTGAATTAATGCATACTGCTCAGAGGAGAGTAACACTATACACACCAAACTTGGCCTACTTGTTGAAAAAACATTGAGGAACTTAAATTGTGAATGGGTTTTGGATAGCTTGGATGGTTTTGTCGTGGTGATTTTTTTAAATGACAATAAAGATGGAATTATTAATTTTCCTGCATTTTTAAATTCCAAACACTTCAAAACCTTTTTTCATACAGAAAAAAAGTTATTCTGAGTAAATATGCATAGTTTCATGACTTTACAACACTGTATGGATAACAGAAAATTAAAAAACTGTCAGACATCTCATATCACTCTGTCCATCTGTTTGAGTGTGTGTGCTTAGACTTCCATTGTCTGAGAGAAAATGCGCCCCCTACAGGTTCAGTTACCGGACTAAAAAAGGGAGGAGACTGTCTTTTGGTTTCACTTTTAAATCGGTTAAAATACAAATAAATACTTGGATTTAATTCAAACTGACAAGCTAAACCAACATATATGATTATTATCAGGTCAGGGCTCATTAATAATCGATGTGTGGTCAGTGATACGTGAGAAACACGAGAGATGAATCACCGCTCTGAGCACCAGCGTGTGGAATGATGAGCTCAGAAAAAACGAGTTTATTCTTGTTTTATAGCTATTAAAAATAAAGTATTGCAGCGATATCACACAATTCACCAATTAGAACACACCAAGAGCTAAATTAAGATGTTTTTGAACTGTTTGTGTGAAAATGAAATATTTTCAGCTGCCTTTCTGAAATCACTGCCTCCGATCAGCGCGCACAGTGTCACAAGTTTCAAAACAAACGAATTTATTCTTGTTTAAGAGCTTTTTAAAATAAATTATTGCCATAAATGCACACAATACACCCATTATAACACAACGCGAGCTAAATGCAGGTGTTTGTGACCCGTTTATGTGCGCAAGACTATTTGAAAGCGAGACTGGCAGAATAACATATATCTCTGGAGCTGCAGGATTCTGCCTCTCGTCTTAAGAACGAACACATCACGGACAAGATTATTTCAAAATACATAATAGCTTGGCTAATATAAACGAAAACAGCCACGTGAACATAAACTGTTGAGAAATAAATCTGAAGTGGATCTACTGGATTTTAATATTAAGTGACCGCATATATACCAGCTGTTTCTGTCTTCAATTTTAATCTATATAAAAAATTAAACTCATTCATCTTGGCTGCTTTTTTAATGTGTGTACGTATTTATTTATTATTTTGCTCTAACAAGACTTAATCTATATTTAATTAAATCAATTAAATTTTATTTTACATTTGATTTGTCCATTTCTGCATCTAAACGCCTAAAAACCTAAAACATGCTCTATTATACTATTGTTAGCAATTTCTTTATCGTCCAATTTATCTGGTGTACACACTTTATTTTCATAATAAACCTGTTTGTTAGATTATACACAGTTACAGTGGTCTATAATAAATATTAACAGGTTTTATTCAAGCTGTTTAGAATGAATGCCGTAGACTAATTTTTTTAAAATGTAAATCCATACAGCTATAAATAGCTTGTTCTTGGTTTATAAGCACATTTATTAAAAAGGAGAGTAAAGGGTCAGTTATCTTCCTATGAAAAATAAAAAAAATAAAAATAAACAAACAACACAGGCCATAGCGATTTATTAAAGTAACATAAATACAATAGTTATTTTACTATATCTTTTAAATTTTTAATTCCAACTCTTCATAATTTTTTATATACGTAAAAGTCATCATTTGAAGGAAGCACAGTAAGTTTCATAGCTTTATCATTTTCAAGAGCCAGCATAAAATTAAAACTATCATAACATATAAATCAAGCTTGCAATTCTTAGTACCAATAATGGCCACCAGATGGAGCTATAGGATTACTTTTAAATAATTATTGTAGAAACAAGTATGATTTAAATCATTTATAGAAGTCTTTGAAAGAAAAATAATATGTATTTTATGTATTTTACTGATAAAATAACCCTCACTTAATTAGA
Source organism: Carassius auratus (assembly GCF_003368295.1). Classification (NCBI taxonomy): domain Eukaryota; kingdom Metazoa; phylum Chordata; class Actinopteri; order Cypriniformes; family Cyprinidae; genus Carassius; species Carassius auratus. Next base: position 28,581 of record NW_020528549.1, read on the forward strand.
ATAACAAGCTGAAGTATTGTGAACTATATATATTAAGAATAATTCTTTATAGGCTTTATGAACAGATACGTTTTGAGTGACTCTTGAAGGTTTAGCACCACATCCTCTTTTACCACTGTTTAAAGAATTAATCTTACAGAACAGGTGCGGATGAATTTTGGATAGCTTGAATGGTTTTTGTTGTGGTGATTTTTTGAAATAACAGTAAAAAAGTAACCAGTAAATGTCTTTTATTTTTTTTAAGTGCAGCTTCTAAACACTTCAAAAAAAATTACACATAGAAGACAAGTCATTCTGAGGAAATATGCATAGTTTCATGACTATACAACACTATATGGATGATAGAAAATTAAAAAAACTATCATACATCTGATGTCACTCTGTCCCTCTGTCACTGTGGGTAATGTGTGTGTGTTTGTGTGTGTGTGTGTGTGTGTGTATTAAGTGAATTAGGTGTGAAACTATCAGACAGCATTTAGTCTCCAGCGCCAACATTTTACAGAACTGCCACTTTCCTGGAGTCTCAGAATTACAATGTGTCAGGTTCTGAGAGATCTAAGATTCCAAAAAATGATTTAATTAGAATACCATGAAGTATTGTGAAATACTAAATATTAAGACTTATATATAGGCTTTATGAACCGATTAGAGTGACTCGTGAAGGACCAGCACCACCTCCTCTTGTCTGATGGTTTGAGGAATATTGTGGCGAGTGGGCGGGGCCGAGAGGCGTGGGAACGAGGAGTGAGGCCAGGTGTAGTGATTGGAGATGAGCTACACCTGAGCCCCACCGCTAGTATCGAGTCCCACGTAGGAGATGGAAGGATATAAAACTGGAGTGACGACCGTGAAGGACGAGAGAGGACCAGGCCTGGGACATTATTTAATGTGTGTGCTTTTTATTTATGCGCACCAGTCGGCCGTGGGGCTGGTGCGCCGTTTTGTATTTATTTTGGATATTAAAGTGCTTTTTGATTGTGCGCCGGTTCCCGCCTCCTTCTTCCCGATGAATATGGAGATTTGTTTATTACAGTGGTGCCGAAGCC
>NW_020528550.1:0-52376 GCF_003368295.1 Carassius auratus
TTCATGGGTATTTCATAATTTTCGACTTTGAGTTAAAACAGTTTGAGTTAAAACTCTTTTTTAGCGCATTTCATCTGTAAAAGAAAACATGCCTTATAATTCTGCACACATGAATATAAGGAGTTTTTCTCTTCCAGCTTTCCTGGACTATTGTATAGCACTCATAAATGATTAAATAAAAAATAATGGTAGTTATTAAGATTGATATGGTTTGGAATTGGTAAAATGTGCTTTGAAAAAAATCACAATAAAACAATGTTTTAATGTTTAAGTTTGGAATATTAACTGACATGAATGAATGCTATATAAATATTGTTCATGTTAACATAATGTTTATCAATGAAATCTTATTGTAAAGTGTTACTAAATAAATAAATATATATATATATATATATATATATATATATATATATATATATATATATATATATATATATATATATATATATATATATATTGTTCTGGGAATGTGATTTTAAAGTCTAGATGATTCGGATTAACCCTTTAACTGCCATATCCTTTAAAACCTCACTGCCAGAGGGATATTGTGAATGCATGTGCCCGCTGGGCACAGTTTACCTGATGCCACCGGGGTGGCGATGGCATTGGTGGCTTGAGCCCGCCATCGCTGCTTGCAGCTATATTTATTATTATTAGGGCTCAAGCCCGAAGGGGCGAAGAGCCCTATTGTTCTTCTAAGGATTATTCTTGTTATTATTATTATTATTTTTATTTTTTATTAAACCTTCCGGGGGTTTTTGGGGGCCTTAACATGCTCAAAAACTCTTGAAAATTGGCACACACATTGGAATCTGCGGCCATCAGGACGCCGCAGAGGCTGGGACCCGGGCGTGGCACAGGGGCTCTACAGCGCCCCCTGGAACACAGTCAGAAATCTTGAACCATAGCTCACACACACTTGCATGTATTTATATGAAACTCAGTACACTTATAGATCTCATTGAACCGAACAACTTTCACACTTTATGTCATAGGCTCCGCCCAACAGGAAATCAGCTATTCAGGGCTGTTTAAAAAAAGCATGCTCTGGAATTTGAAATACTCCTCTGAGGTTTTCAACCCGTTCGCCACGAAACTCGGTGAACATGATCTCAAGACATTGAGGATGAAAAATTGCGAGGGGATTTTTGATATCTCGAACGGTTTGCCCGTGGCGAGGTGTGGAACTTATGGCGAGAAATGAGAAACAGGAAATGTCTAATAACATCCACATACATTTCCTGAATTTGATCAAACTTCATGGGTTTGTTCGTTGTATGATACCGATTGTATATATGTGACTATTAAGAGTCAACGTTATAGCGCCACCAACTGGCAGCAGGAAGTGTGTCATTTTCCAAATGCTTTGAACTCAGCATCTTATTTTTACTCGATTTACTTAAAACTTCATCAGAATAATGACAAAACACGGCCGATGAAAATCTGTTGTGGGGATATTGATATCTGATATAGTGTTGCCATGGCAATGTGTCAAACTTGAATGTTCTGTTATGGTGAGTTTGAGGCAGACAACAAGCTCAGATTTACATGAAACTCAAAACACATATCAGTATTAGTGATAGCTAGACAATGGCAAAAGCTTTTAAAAGGGCGTGAATGAGGCACTCTATAGCGCCACCTTTTGTCAAAAGTGGGGGGGTTAGTTTTAGCTACAGACACCAAACTTGGTACATAAATTGTTCTTATCAAGACGGACAACTTTCTAATTCACAGTCATAAGCTACGATCAACAGGAAGTCGGCTATTTTGATTTGAATGTGTATTTTTGAGATTTTACAGTTGTGAATTAATGAATACTCCTCACAGGGGAAGTACACTATACACACCAAACTAGGTCTACATGAAGAAAAAACATCGAGGAACTTAAATTGCGAACAGATTTTGGTTAGCTGGAACGGTTTTGTCGTGGTGATTTTTTGAAATGACAGTAAAAAGGGAATCATTAATTGTCTTGTATTTTTAAATTGCAGCTTCCAAACACTTAAAAAAAAAATCATACAGAGATCAAATCATTCTGAGGATATATGCATAGTTTCATGACTTTACAACACTGTATGATTAAAAGAAAATAAAAAAACTGTCAGACATCTCAACTCACTCTGTCCCTCTGTTTGAGGAATGTATGTGTGCTGACTGAGTGTGTGTGTGTGTGAGTGGGGGATGGGCATGAGCTGAGTGGCAGACACAATGAGAGAGAGAAAGAGAGAGAGAGAGAGACTTAATCATCTCTTTAATCACCAGAAAAAAAAAAGTATTTTAAATTGTTATTTTTTGTTGTTGTTGCTAACATTGCTGTTTTCATTACAGCTTAAGAAATCTCTTAGGCCTTATCCTTTTCTGACAGTTTCAGGAATTAAAAACAAAATTCTAAAAATACTTATTTGTGCTGCAAATAATAATTTCAACTCATTTGATACTGACCTATTCCATCCTGTAACATGACATGTATCTACATTTTTAAAATCTCATGGATGTAACAGTACATGTAACAAGACTAAGATGCTTTCACAAATGCTTATAAGTCATTAAAGGATTTAATAACACTGTAAAATAATGTCTAATTTGTTAACATTAGTAAATGCATTGGTAACACTTTATAATAACTGCACTCATTAGTAAATAGTCAGTTCATGCTTTATAAAGCCTTGTCCCAATATTAATAGTCAGTAGTAAGCAGTTTATAAATACAGCTATAAATAGCTTGTCCTTGGTTTGTTAAAAAGGAGAGTAAAGGGTCAGTTATCTTCCTATGAAAAATAAAAAAATAAAAATAAACAAACAACAACACTGATTGATACAGAACTCAGAAATGTTATTGTGGAATTATGATCAAATCAGCCTGTAAATGAATTCATACTCCTCCAAGAAGACACAAGTAGTTCACACCAAACTTTTTCAACATGATGCCAATATACTGAAGATGTTAAATTGTGAATGGGTTTAGGATACCTTAAATGTTGTGGCCATAGCGATTTATTAAAGTAACATAAAAAAAATACAATAGTTATTTTACTATATCTTTACAATTTTTCATTCCAACTCTTCATATTTTTTTATATAAGTAGAAGTCATCATTTGAAGGAAGCACAATAAGTTTCATAGCTTTATTATGTTCAGGAGCCAGCATAAAATTAAAACTATCATAACTTATAAATCAAGCTCGCAATTCTTAGTACCAATAATGGCCACTAGATGGAGATATAGGATTACTTTAAAATAATTATTGTAGAAACGAGTATGATTTAAATCATTTATAGAGATCTTTCAAAGAAAAATATGTATTTTATGTATTTTACTGATAAAATGACCCTCACTTAATTAGAATAACATGCTGAAGTATTGTGAAATACTGTATATTAAGTATAATTCTTAATAGGCTTTATGGACAGATAAGTTTTGAGTGACTCTTGAAGGATCAGCACCACATCCTCTTTTACCACTGTTTAAAGAATTTATCTTACAGAACAGTTGCGAATGAATTTGGATAGCTTAAATGGTTTTGTCGTGGTGATTTTTTGAAATAACAGTAAAAAAGGAACCAGTAAATGTCTTTTATTGTTTTAAAGTGCAGCTTCTAAACACTTCAAAAAAATGTACACATAGAAGACAAGTCATTCTGAGGAAATATGCATAGTTTCACGACTTTACAACACTGTATGGATAAAAGAAAATGTGAAAACTGTCAGACTTCTCAACTGACATGATCTCACTCTGGCCACTCTGTGTGAGGAAAGGGAGGGGGAGAGGGAGGGGGAGTGTGAGGGGGTTGGTGACTGTGAATTTTTGGTGACTGACAGTGTGTGTGGACTGTAGGGAGGTGCTGTCTGGCAGAGAGAGAGAGAGAGAGAGAGAGAGAGACCTAATCATCCCTTTAATAATCAGGAAAAAAAAATCTGTATTTTAAATTGTTATTGTTTTTGTTGTTGCTAATGGTGGCGTTTTTTTCCTTTCATTACAGGTTAAGAAATCTCTTAGGCCTTATCCTTTTCTGACAGTTTTAGGGATTTAAAAACATCCTAAGAATCCTTATTTGTGCTGCAAATAATAATTTCAAACTTATTTGATACTGACCTATGACAACCTGTGACATGACATTTATTAATCTCATGGATGTAACAGTAAAACTCTTCAACTGACAGATAAAGCTGCAATGCAAGCAAAACTATTTCACAAATGCTTATAGGTCATTAAAATCATTACAAAACACTAATAAATTATTTAAGGATTTGGTAACACTGTAAAATAATGTCTAATTTGTTAACATTAGTAAATGCATTGGTAACACTTTATAATAACTGCACTCATTAGCTAAGCATTAGTAAATAGTTCATGATTATAAAGCCTTTTCCCTTAATAATAGTCATTATTAAGCAGTAATACATCTTTAAATAAATATAAAAATAAGGTGTTACTAAAGTTCTATATATTGTTCTGTGTATGTGATTTCAAAGTCTAGATTGGTCGGTTTAACCCTTTAACTGCCGCATCCCTTTAAACTTGATTGTCAGAGGGTTACTGTAAATGCTTATGCCCGCTGGGCACAGTTTTCCCGATGCCACCGGGGTGGCGTTGCACTGACGGCTTGAGCCCGACATCGCTGCTTGCAGCTATATTTATTATTATTTTTTTTTTTTTCCAACGTCTCGGGGGCTTTTGGGGCCCTTAACGTGCTTAAAAAGTCTTGAAAATTGGCACACAGATTGGAACCTGCGGCCATTAGGGCCGGGCAGAGACTGATACACGGGCGTGGCACAGGGGCTCTACAGCGCCCCCTGGAATATGGAGGGCCATATATCATACATTCTTGCTCGTAGACGTATGAAACTCGGTACACATATAAATCTCATCAATCCAAACAACTTTTGTATTGCATATCATAGGCTCCGCCCAACAGGAAGTTGGCTATTTAGGGTTTAGTATTCAAATTTTTCGTCAAAGTTGTGGGGGCTTTTGGGGTCCTTAACATACTCAAAAACTCTTGAAAATTTGCACACACTTTGGAATCTGTGGCCTTTAGGAGCCTGCAGAGGCTGGGACCCGGGCGTGGCACAGGGGCTCTACGGCGCCCCCTGGAACACAGTCAGAAATGTTGATGTATAGCTCACACATACTTGCACATATTCATATGAAACTCAGTACACATATAGATCTCATCGTGCCGAACAACTTTCGTATTGCATGTCATAGGCTCCACCCAACAGGAAGTCAGCTATTTAGAGTTATGTAAAAAGCGCATGCTCTGGAATTTGAAATACTTGTCATAGGTTTTTTTCTCGATTGTCGCCAAACTCGGTCAACATGATCTCAAGACACTGGGGATGAAAAATTGCCAGGGGATTTTTGATATCTCGAACGGTTTGCTCGTGGCGAGGCGTTGAAATTATGGCGAGAAATGAGAAACAGGAAGTGTCTAATACCGTCCACATACATTTCCTGATTTTAATCAAACTTCATCAGATTATTCGTTGTATGATGTCGATCGCATATATGTGACTATTAGGAGTCAAAGTTATAGCGCCACCAACTGGCAGAAGGAAGTGTGTCATTTTCAAAATGATTTGAATTCAGCATCTTATTATTACTCGATTTGCTTCAAACTTCATCAGAATAATGTTAAAACACAGCCGATATAAATCTGCAAGGGGGATATTGATATCTAAAAAATTGTTGGCGTGGCAACATGTCAAACTGGAATACTTCTCAGGTGATTTTGAGGCAAATAACATACTTAGAATTTCACAAAACTCTGAACACACATCAGTATTTCTGATAGGAACTTAAATTGTGAATGGATTTTGGATAGCTTGAATGGTTTTGCCGTGGTGATTTTTTTAAATGACCTTACAAAGGGAATCATTATTGTATTTTTAAATTGCAGCTTCCAAACACGTCAAAGAATTTTTTCATACAGATGAAAAAGTCATTCTGAGGAAATATGCATAGTTTCACGACTTTACAACACTGTATGGATAACAGAAAATTAAAAAAACTGTCAGACATCTCATCTCACTCTGTCCCTCTGTTTGAGTATATGTGCTTCAGACTTCCATTGTCTGAGAGAAATAGCGCCCCTACAGGTTCAATTCCCGGACTTTTACTTTCACTTTTAAATCGGTTAAAAATACAAACAAATACTTAGATTTAATTCACACTGACAAGCTAAACCAACATATCTGATTATTACCGGTTCAGGGCTCATGGATAAATTATTTCTGGCCAGAGATACGTGAGAAATAGGAGAGATGAATCACCGCTGTGACCACGAGCGTCTGGAGTGAAGGGCTCAGAGAAAACGAATTTATTCCTGTTTTAAAGCTTTTAAAAATAAATTATAACAGCGATATCACACAATCAACCAATTAGAACACACCAAGAGCTAAATTAAGATGTTTTTGAACTGTTTGTGTGAAAATGAAATATTTGCAGCTGCCTATCTGAAATCACGCCTCCGATCAGCGCGTACAGTGTCGAGCTCAAAACAAACGAATTTATTCTTGTTTAAGAGCTTTTTTAAATAAAATATTACCACAAATGCACACAATAAACCCATTGTAACACAACAAGAGCTAAATGCAGGTGTTTGTGACCTGTTTAAGTGTGCAAGACTATTTGAAAGCGCGACTGGCAGAATAACATATATCTTTCGTCGTACGAACGAACACATCACGGACAAGATTATTTCAAAACACATAATAGCTTGGCGACTATAAACGAAAACAGCCACGTGAACATAAACTGGATCTACTGGATTTGAATATTAAAGTGACCACATTTACCACTTGCTTCTGTCTTCAATTTTAATCTATATAAAAAAGGAAACTCATTCGACTTGGCTGCTTTTTTAATGTGTGCGTATTTATTTATTTATCTTTTTATACATTTTGTATAATTTCATAGTTTGTGTATTACAATTATAAAAACAAAAATAAAATTAGCCACTCACATAGAAATAGCTTAGGCCTTAACCTTTTTCTGACAGTTTTAGGGATTTTTAAAAATCCTAAAAAAACCTTATTTGTGCTGCAAATAATAATTTCAAACTCATTTGATACTGACCTATGACATCCTGTGACATTATATTTATTTTAATTTACATAATCTCATGGATGTAACAGTAAATCTGTTCAGCTCACAGATCAATACTAAGCTGTAATGCAAGCAGAACTTTCACAAATGCTTATGAGTCATTTAAGGATTTGATAACACTGTAAAATAATGTCTAATTTGTTAACATTAGCAAATTCATTGATAACACTTTATAATAACTGCACTCATTATTAAATAGACAGTTCATGCTTTATAAAGCCTTGTCCCAATATTAATAGTCAGTAGTAAGCAGTTTATAAATACAGCTATAAATAGCTTGTCCTTGGTTTATAAGCACATTTATTAAAAAGGAGAGTAAAGGGTCAGTTATCTTCCTATGAAAAATAAAAGATAAAAATAAACAAACAACAACAACACAGATTGATACAGAACTCAGAAATTTTATTGTGGATTTATGATAAAATCAGCCTGTAAATGAATTCATACTCCTCCTCATACTACTCCATACTCCTTTTTCAACATGATGCCAATATACTGAGATGTTAAATTGTGAATGGGTTTAGGATAGCTTAAATGGTGTTGCCATAGAGATTTATTAAAGTAACATAAAAAATACAACAGTTATTTTACTATATCTTTAAAATTTTTCATTCTAACTCTTCATAATTTTTTATATAAGTAGAAGTCCTCATTTGAAGGAAGCACAGTAAGTTTCATAGCTTTATCATTTTCAAGAGCCAGCATAAAATTAAAACTATCATAACTTATAAATCAAGCTTGCAATTCTTAGTACCTATAATGGCCACCAGAGGGAGCTATATGATTACTTTTAAATAATTATTGGAGAAACGAGTATGATTTAAATCATTTATAGAAATCTTTCAAATAAAATAATATGTATTTTAGGAATTTTACTGATAAAATGACCCTCACTTAATTAGAATAACAAGCTGAAGTATTGTGAACTGTATATTAAGAATAATTCTTAATAGGCTTTATGGACAGATACGTTTTAAGTGACTCTTGAAGGTTCAGCACCACATCCTCTTTTACCACTGTTTAAAGAATTAATCTTACAGAACAGGTGTGAATGAATTTTGGATAGCTTGAATGGTTTTGTCGTGGTGATTTTTTGAAATAATAGTAAAAAAGGAACCAGTAAAAAAAAGTGCAGCTTCTAAACACTTCAAAAAAATGTACACATAGAAGACAAGTCATTCTGAGGAAATATGCATAGTTTCATGACTATACAACATTATATGGATGACAGAAAATTAAAAAACATACATCTGATGTCACTCTGTCCCTCTGTCACTGTGTGTGTGTGTTTGTGTGTGTTTTAAGTGAATTAGGTGTGAAACTATCAGTGAGCATTTAGTCTCCAGCGCCAACATTTTACAGAACTGCCACTTTCCTGGAGTCTCAGAATTACACTGTGTCAGGTTCTGAGAGATCTAAGATTCCAAAAAATATTTAATTAGAATACCATGAAGTATTGTGAAATACTATATATTAAGCCTTTTATATAGGCTTAATGAACAGATTAGACTGACTCGTGAAGGACCAGCACCACCTCCTCTTGTTTGATGGTTTGAGGAATATATCTTCCAGAATCTGGGATTAAGATTTAGGAGCTCATTTTTATTCCACCTCCTTTCCTGAAAGTCTGTCTTGCAGAATTGACTAAAAATTAATCTTCACATTAATTCCTAATTCTTTTGCAATTCTTTTGTCAGTTCTTCTTGACCTGTTTTTCTCTTCCAGCTTTCCTGGACTATTGTATAGCACTCATAAATGATTAAATAAAAAATAATGGTAGTTATTAAGATTGATATGGTTTGGAATTGGTAAAATGTGCTTGGAAAAAAATCACAATAAAACAATGTTTTAATGTTTAAGTTTGGAATATTAACTGACATGAATGAATGCTATATAAATATTGTTCATGTTAACATAATGTTTATAAATGAAATCTTATTGTAAAGTGTTACTAAAGTTATATATATATATATATATATATATATATTGTTCTGTGAATGTGATTTTAAAGTCTAGATGATTCGGATTAACCCTTTAACTGCCATATCAAGTTCAAGTTCAAGTTCAATTTATTTGTATAGCGCATTTACAACAGCCTCCTGGCTGACCAAAGTGCTTTAACATAAGAGCAAGAATATTACACATACATAAAAATAGACCAGACAAAAAATTTAAAACCACCCATTTCAAAATGTAGCATAACACAGTAGTCAGTACACTAAGGAAAATAAAAAAGTTTTTAGCAAAGATTTAAAAATAGACAAGGAAGGGGCCAGTCTGATCTCTAAAGGCAGGGTATTCCAGAGTCGGCCCACTGCAAATGCACGCTCCCCTCTACGCTCCCCTCTATCCTTTAAAACCTCACTGCCAGAGGGATATTGTGAATGCATGTGCCCGCTGGGCACAGTTTACCTGATGCCACCGGGGTGGTGATGGCATTGGTGGCTTGAGCCCGCCATCGCTGCTTGCAGCTATATTTATTATTAGGGCTCAAGCCCAAAGGGCGAGAGGCCTATTGTTTTCCTTAGGATTATTTTTTATTATTATTATTATTATTATTATTTTTTTCCAACGTCTCGGGGGCTTTTGGGGCCCTTAACGTGCTTAAAAAGTCTTGAAAATTGGCACACAGATTGGAACCTGCGGCCATTAGGGCCGGGCAGAGACTGATACACGGGCGTGGCACAGGGGCTCTACAGCGCCCCCTGGAATATGGAGGGCCATATATCATACATTCTTGCTCGTAGACGTATGAAACTCGGTACACATATAAATCTCATCGATCCAAACAACTTTTGTATTGCATATCATAGGCTCCGCCCAACAGGAAGTTGGCTATTTAGGGTTTAGTATTCAAATTTTTCGTCAAAGTTGTGGGGGCTTTGGGGGTCCTTAACGTACTCAAAAACTCTTGAAAATTTGCGCACACTTTGGAATCTGTGGCCTTTAGGAGCCTGCAGAGGCTGGGACCCGGGCGTGGCACAGGGGCTCTACGGCGCCCCCTGGAACACAGTCAGAAATGTTGATGTATAGCTCACACATACTTGCACATATTCATATGAAACTCAGTACACATATAGATCTCATCGTGCCGAACAACTTTCGTATTGCATGTCATAGGCTCCACCCAACAGGAAGTCAGCTATTTAGAGTTATGTAAAAAGCGCATGCTCTGGAATTTGAAATACTTGTCATAGGTTTTTTACTCGATTGCCGCCAAACTCGGTCAACATGATCTCAAGACACTGGGGATGAAAAATTGCCAGGGGATTTTTGATATCTCGAACGGTTTGCTCGTGGCGAGGCGTTGAAATTATGGCGAGAAATTAGAAACAGGAAGTGTCTAATACCATCCACATACATTTCCTGATTTTAATCAAACTTCATCAGATTATTCGTTGTATGATGTCGATCGCATATATGTGACTATTAGGAGTCAAAGTTATAGCGCCACCAACTGGCAGAAGGAAGTGTGTCATTTTCAAAATGATTTGAATTCAGCATCTTATTATTACTCGATTTGCTTCAAACTTCATCAGAATAATGTTAAAACACAGCTGATATAAATCTGCAAGGGGGATATTGATATCTAAAAAATTGTTGCCGTGGCAACATGTCAAACTGGAATACTTCTCAGGTGATTTTGAGGCATATAACATGCTTAGAATTTCATCAAACTCAGAACACATATCAGTATTAGTGACAGCTAGACACTGGCAAAAGTTCATAAGAGGGCGTGGAATAGGCACTCTATAGCGCCACCTTTTGTCAAAAGTGGGGGGGTTAGTTTTAGCTACAGACACCAAACTCAGTACAAAAATTGTTCTTATCAAGACGGACAACTTTCTAATTCACAGTCATCAGCTACGACCAACAGGAAGTCGGCTATTTTGATTTGAATGTGGATTATTTTTTACATTTAGCTGTGAATTAATGCATACTGCTCAGAGGAGAGTAACACTATACACACCAAACTTGGTCTACATGTTGAAAAAACATTGAGGAACTTAAATTGTGAATGGGTTTTGGATAGCTTGGATGGTTTTGTCGTGGTGATTTTTTTAAATGACAATAAAGATGGAATTATTAATTTTCCTGCATTTTTAAATTCCAAACACTTCAAAACCTTTTTTCATACAGAAAAAAAAGTTATTCTGAGTAAATATGCATAGTTTCATGACTTTACAACACTGTATGGATAACAGAAAATTAAAAAACTGTCAGACATCTCATCTCACTCTGTCCATCTGTTTGAGTGTGTGTGCTTAGACTTCCATTGTCTGAGAGAAATAGCGCCCCTACAGGTGCAGTTACCGGACTAAAAAAGGGAGGAGACTGTCTTTTGGTTTCGATTTTAAATCGGTTAAAATACAAATAAATACTTGGATTTAATTCACAGTGACAAGCTAAACCAACATATATGATTATTATCAGGTCAGGGCTCATTAATAATTGATGTGTGGTCAGTGATACGTGAGAAACACGAGAGATGAATCACCGCTCTGAGCAGGAGCGTGTGGAATGATGAGCTCAGAAAAAAACGAGTTTATTCTTGTTTTATAGCTATTAAAAATAAAGTATTGCAGCGATATCACACAATTCACCAATTAGAGCACACCAAGAGCTAAATTAAGATGTTTTTGAACTGTTTGTGTGAAAATGAAATATTTGCGGCTGCCTATCTGAAATCACTGCCTCCGATCAGCGCGCACAGTGTCTCAGAGCTCAAAACAAACGAATTTATTCTTGTTTAAGAGCTTTTTAAAATAAATTATTGCCATAAATGCACACAATACATCCATTATAACACAACACGAGCTAAATGCAGGTGTTTGTGACCCGTTTAAGTGTGCAAGACTATTTGAAAGCGCGACTGGCAGAATAACATATCTCTCGAGCTGCAGGATTCTGCCTTTCGTCGTAAGAACGAACACATCACGGACAAGATTATTTCAAAATACATAATAGCTTGGCTAATATAAACGAAAACAGCCACGTGAACATAAACTGTTGAGAATTAAATCTGAAGTGGATCTACTGGATTTTAATATTAAGTGACCGCATATACCAGCTGCTTCTGTCTTCAATTTTAATCTATATAAAAAAATTAAACTCATTCATCTTGGCTGCTTTTTTAATGTGTGTACGTATTTATTTATTATTTTGCTCTAACAAGACTTAATCTATATTTAATTAAATCAATTACATTTTATTTTACATTTGATTTGTCCATTTCTGCATCTAAACGCCTAAAAACCTAAAACATGCTCTATTATACTATTGTTAGCAATTTCTTTATCGTCCAAGTTATCTGGTGTACACGCTTTTATTTTCATAATAAACTCGTTTGTTAGATTATACACAGTTATAGTGGTCTATAATAAATATTGACAGGTTTTATTCAAGATGTTTAGAATGATCGCCGTAGGCTAATTTTTTAAAATGTAAATCCAAAAAAAAAAAAAAAAAAAAAAAAAAATTAAATAAAAAACATTGGAAAAGAATAACTTGTACTTTTTTATACATTTTGTATAGTTTCATAGTTTATGCATTATAGTTATAAAAACAAACAAATTTAGCCACTCACATAGAAATCTTAGGCCTTATCCTTTTCTGACAGTTTTAGGGATTTTTAAAAATCCTAAAAAACCTTATTTGTGCTGCAAATAATAATTTCAAACTAATTTGATACTGACCTCTGACATCCTGTGACATGATATTTATTTGAATTTACATAATCTCATGGATGTAACAGTAAATCTGTTCAGCTCACAGATCAAGACTAAGCTCTAATGCAAGCAGAACTTTCACAAATGCTTTTAGGTCAATAAAATCATTACAAAACACTTACAAATCATTTAAGGGATTTGATAACACTGTAAAATAATGTCTAATTTGTTAAGATTAGCAAATGCATTGATAACACTTTATAATAACTGCACTCATTAGTAAATAGTCAGTTCATGCTTCATAAAGCCTTGTCCCAATATTAATAGTCAGTAGTAAGCAGTTTATAAATACAGCTATAAATAGCTTGTTCTTGGTTTATAAGCACATTTATTAAAAAGGAGAGTAAAGGGTCAGTTATCTTCCTATGAAAAAAATAAATAAAAATAAACAAACAACAACACTGATTGATACAGAACTCAGAAATGTTATTGTGGATTTATGATAAACTCAGCCTGTAAATGAATTCATTCTCCTCCAAGAAGACACAAGTAGTTCACACCAAACTGTTTTTAACATGAAGCCATATACTGAAGATGTTAAATTGCGAATGGGTTTAGGATACCTTAAATGGTGTGGCCATAGCGATTTATTAAAGTAACATAAAAAAATACAATAGTTATTTTACTATATCTTTAAAATTTTTAATTCCAACTCTTCATAATTTTTTATATACGTAGAAGTCATCATTTGAAGGAAGCACAGTAAGTTTCATAGCTTTATCATTTTCAAGAGCCAGCATAAAATTAAAACTATCATAACATATAAATCAAGCTTGCAATTCTTAGTACCAATAATGGCCACCAGATGGAGCTATAGGATTACTTTTAAATAATTATTGTAGAAACAAGTATGATTTAAATCATTTATAGAAATCTTTCAAAGAAAAATAATATGAATTTTATGTATTTTACTGATAAAATGACCCTCACTTAATTAGAATAACAAGCTGAAGTATTGTGAACTGTATATTAAGAATAATTCTTTATAGGCTTTATGGACAGATACGTTTTGAGTGACTCTTGAAGGATCAGCACCACATCCTCTTTTACCACTGTTTAAAGAATGTATCTTACAGTACAGGTGCGGATGAATTTTGAATGGCTTGAATGGTTTTGTCGTGGTGATTTTTTAAAATAACAGTAAAAAAGTAACCAGTAAATGTCTTTTATTTTTTTAAGTGCAGCTTCTAAACACTTAAAAAAATGTACACATAGAAGACAAGTCATTCTGAGGAAATATGCATAGTTTCATGACTATACAACACTATATGGATGATAGAAAATTAAAAAACTATCATACATCTGATGTCACTCTGTCCCTCTGTCACTGTGGGTAATGTGTGTGTGTGTGTGTGTGTGTGTGTGTGTTAAGTGAATTAGGTGTGAAACTATCAGGGAGCATTTAGTCTCCAGTGCCAACATTTTACAGAACTGCCACTTTCCTGGAGTCTCAGAATTACAATGTGTCAGGTTCTGAGAAATCAAAGATTCCAAAAAATGATTTAATTAGAATACCATGAAGTATTGTGAAATACTACATATTAAGACTTTATATATAGGCTTTATGAACAGATTAGAGTGACTCGTGAAGGACCAGCACCACCTCCTCTTGTCCGATGGTTTGAGGAATATATTTTCCTGAATCCGGGATTAAGATTTAGGAGCTCATTTTTATTCCACCTCCTTTCCTGAAAGTCTGTCTTGCAGAATTGACTAAAAATTAATCTTCACATTAATTCCTAATTATTTTGCAATTATTTTTGTCAGTTCTTCTTGACCTGTTTTTTTTTTTCTTCTTCTTTTCTGACCTCATGACCCAGTCAGCATTTTTGTACAATGGTCAAGTCTTAACTTATCCATTTCTGTATTGCATTTGTGTTTGATATTTCTCATGGGTATTTCATAATTTTCGACTTTGAGTTAAAAACGTTTGAGTTAAAACTCTTTTTTAGCGCATTTCATCTGTAAAAGAAAACATGCCTAATGATTCTGCACATGAATATAAGGAGTTTTTCTCTTCCAGCTTTCCTGGACTATTGTATAGCACTCATAAATGATTAAATAAAAAATAATGGTAGTTATTAAGATTGATATGGCTTGGAATTGGTAAAATGTGCTTGGAAAAAAAATCACAATAAAACAATGTTTTAATGTTTAAGTTTGGAATATTAAATGACATGAATGAATGCTATATAAATATTGTTCATGTTAACATAATGTTTATAAATGAAATCTTATTGTAAAGTGTTACTAAATATATATATATATATATATATATATATATATATATATATATATATATATATATATATTGTTCTGTGAATGTGATTTTAAAGTCTAGATGATTCGGATTAACCCTTTAACCGCCATACCCTTTAAAACCTCACTGCCAGAGGGATATTGTGAATGCATGTGCCCGCTGGGCACAGTTTACCTGATGCCACCGGGGTGGCGATGGCATTGGTGGCTTGAGCCCGCCATCGCTGCTTGCAGCTATATTTATTATTATTTTTTTCCAACGTCTCGGGGGCTTTTGGGGCCCTTAACGTGCTTAAAAAGTCTTGAAAATTGGCACACAGATTGGAACCTGCGGCCATTAGGGCCGGGCAGAGACTGATACACGGGCGTGGCACAGGGGCTCTACAGCGCCCCCTGGAATATGGAGGGCCATATATCATACATTCTTGCTCGTAGACGTATGAAACTCGGTACACATATAAATCTCATCAATCCAAACAACTTTTGTATTGCATATCATAGGCTCCGCCCAACAGGAAGTTGGCTATTTAGGGTTTAGTATTCAAATTTTTCGTCAAAGTTGTGGGGGCTTTTGGGGTCCTTAACATACTCAAAAACTCTTGAAAATTTGCGCACACTTTGGAATCTGTGGCCTTTAGGAGCCTGCAGAGGCTGGGACCCGGGCGTGGCACAGGGGCTCTACGGCGCCCCCTGGAACACAGTCAGAAATGTTGATGTATAGCTCACACATACTTGCACATATTCATATGAAACTCAGTACACATATAGATCTCATCGTGCCGAACAACTTTCGTATTGCATGTCATAGGCTCCACCCAACAGGAAGTCAGCTATTTAGAGTTATGTAAAAAGCGCATGCTCTGGAATTTGAAATACTTGTCATAGGTTTTTTTCTCGATTGCCGCCAAACTCGGTCAACATGATCTCAAGACACTGGGGATGAAAAATTGCCAGGGGATTTTTGATATCTCGAACGGTTTGCTCGTGGCGAGGCGTTGAAATTATGGCGAGAAATTAGAAACAGGAAGTGTCTAATACCATCCACATACATTTCCTGATTTTAATCAAACTTCATCAGATTATTCGTTGTATGATGTCGATCGCATATATGTGACTATTAGGAGTCAAAGTTATAGCGCCACCAACTGGCAGAAGGAAGTGTGTCATTTTCAAAATGATTTGAATTCAGCATCTTATTATTACTCGATTTGCTTCAAACTTCATCAGAATAATGTTAAAACACAGCCGATATAAATCTGCAAGGGGGATATTGATATCTAAAAAATTGTTGCGTGGCAACATGTCAAACTGGAATACTTCTCAGGTGATTTTGAGGCAAATAACATACTTAGAATTTCACAAAACTCTGAACACACATCAGTATTTCTGATAGGAACTTAAATTGTGAATGGATTTTGGATAGCTTGAATGGTTTTGCCGTGGTGATTTTTTTAAATGACCTTACAAAGGGAATCATTATTGTATTTTTAAATTGCAGCTTCCAAACACGTCAAAGAATTTTTTCATACAGATGAAAAAGTCATTCTGAGGAAATATGCATAGTTTCACGACTTTACAACACTGTATGGATAACAGAAAATTAAAAAACTGTCAGACATCTCATCTCACTCTGTCCCTCTGTTTGAGTATATGTGCTTCAGACTTCCATTGTCTGAGAGAAATAGCGCCCCTACAGGTTCAATTCCCGGACTTTTACTTTCACTTTTAAATCGGTTAAAAATACAAACAAATACTTAGATTTAATTCACACTGACAAGCTAAACCAACATATCTGATTATTACCGGTTCAGGGCTCATGGATAAATTATTTCTGGCCAGAGATACGTGAGAAATAGGAGAGATGAATCACCGCTGTGATCACGAGCGTCTGGAGTAAAGAGCTCAGAGAAAACGAATTTATTCCTGTTTTAAAGCTTTTAAAAATAAATTATTACAGCGATATCACACAATCAACCAATTAGAACACACCAAGAGCTAAATTAAGATGTTTTTGAACTGTTTGTGTGAAAATGAAATATTTGTGGCTGCCTATCTGAAATCACCGCCTCCGATCAGCGCGTACAGTGTCCAGCTCAAAACAAACGAATTTATTCTTGTTTAAGAGCTTTTTTAAATAAAATATTACCACAAATGCACACAATAAACCCATTGTAACACAACAAGAGCTAAATGCAGGTGTTTGTGACCTGTTTAAGTGTGCAAGACTATTTGAAAGCGCGACTGGCAGAATAACATATCTCTCGAGCTGCAGGATTCTGCTTTCGTCGTACGAACGAACACATAACGGACAAGATTATTTCAAAACACATAATAGCTTGGCGACTATAAACGAAAACAGCCACGTGAACATAAACTGGATCTACTGGATTTGAATATTAAAGTGACCACATTTACCACTTGCTTCTGTCTTCAATTTTAATCTATATAAAAAAGGAAACTCATTCGACTTGGCTGCTTTTTTAATGTGTGCGTATTTATTTATTTATCTTTTTATACATTTTGTATAATTTCATAGTTTGTGTATTACAATTATAAAAACAAAAATAAAATTAGCCACTCACATAGAAATAGCTTAGGCCTTAACCTTTTTCTGACAGTTTTAGGGATTTTTAAAAATCCTAAAAAAAACTTATTTGTGCTGCAAATAATAATTTCAAACTCATTTGATACTGACCTATGACATCCTGTGACATTATATTTATTTTAATTTACATAATCTCATGGATGTAACAGTAAATCTGTTCAGCTCACAGATCAATACTAAGCTGTAATGCAAGCAGAACTTTCACAAATGCTTATGAGTCATTTAAGGATTTGATAACACTGTAAAATAATGTCTAATTTGTTAACATTAGCAAATTCATTGATAACACTTTATAATAACTGCACTCATTATTAAATAGTCAGTTCATGCTTTATAAAGCCTTGTCCCAATATTAATAGTCAGTAGTAAGCAGTTTATAAATACAGCTATAAATAGCTTGTCCTTGGTTTATAAGCACATTTATTAAAAATGAGAGTAAGTTATCTTCCTATGAAAAATAAAAGATAAAAATAAACAAACAACAACACAGATTGATACAGAACTCAGAAATTTTATTGTGGATTTATGATAAAGCCTGCAAATGAATTCATACTCCTACTCATACTACTCCATACTCCTTTTTCAACATGATGCCAATATACTGAGATGTTAAATTGTGAATGGGTTTAGGATAGCTTAAATGGTGTTGCCATAGAGATTTATTAAAGTAACATAAAAAAATACAATAGTTATTTTACTATATCTTTACAATTTTTCATTCTAAATCTTCATAATTTTTTATATAAGTAGAAGTCCTCATTTGAAGGAAGCACAG
The DNA here is from genome assembly GCF_003368295.1 of Carassius auratus. Taxonomy (NCBI): domain Eukaryota; kingdom Metazoa; phylum Chordata; class Actinopteri; order Cypriniformes; family Cyprinidae; genus Carassius; species Carassius auratus. Next base: position 18,476 of record NW_020528550.1, read on the forward strand.
TAAGTTTCATAGCTTTATCACTTTCAAGAGCCAGCATAAAATTTAAACTATCATAACTTATAAATCAAGCTTGCAATTCTTAGTACCTATAATGGCCACCAGAGGGAGCTATAGGATTACTTTTAAATAATTATTGTAGAAACGAGTATGATTTAAATCATTTATAGAAATCTTTCAAAAAAAAATGAATTGTATATATTTTACTGATAAAATGACCCTCACTTAATTAGAATAACAAGCTGAAGTATTTTGAACTGTATATTAAGAATAATTCTTTATAGGCTTTATGGACAGATAACGTTTTGAGTGACTCTTGAAGGTTCAGCACCACATCCTCTTTTACCACTGTTTAAAGAATTAATCTTACAGAACAGGTGTGAATGAATTTTGGATAGCTTGAATGGTTTTGCCGTGATGATTTTTTGAAATAATAGTAAAAAAGGAACCAGTAAATGTCTTTTTATTTTTTAAAGTGCAGCTTCTAAACACTTTAAAAAAAAAAATGTACACATAGAAGACCAGTCATTCTGAGGCATATTTCCTCAGAATGACTGGTCTCATGACCATAGTTTCATGACTATACAACACTATATGGATGATAGAAAATTAAAAAAAACTATCATACATCTGATGTCACTCAGTCCCACTGTCACTGTGGGTAATGTGTGTGTGTGTGTGTGTGTGTTAAGTGAATTAGGTGTGAAACTATCAGGGTGCATTTAGTCTCCAGCGCCAACATTTTACAGAACTGCCACTTTCCTGGAGTCTCCAGAATTACTCGGTGTCAGGCTCTGAGAGACTTAAGATTCCAAAAAATGATTTAATTAGAATACCATGAAGTATTGTGAAATACTATATATTAAGTCTTTATATATAGGCTTTATGCACAGATTAGAGTGACTCGTGAAGGACCAGCACCACCTCCTCTTGTTCGATGGTTTGAGGAATATATCTTCCAGAATCCTGGGATTAAGATTTAGGAGCTCATTTTTATTCCACCTCCTTTCCTGAAAGTCTGTCTTGCAGAATTGACTAAAAATTAATCTTCACATTAATTACTAATTATTTTGCAATTCTTTTTGTCAGTTCTTCTTGACCTGCTTTTTTCTTCTTCTTTTCTGACCTCATGACCCAGTCAGTATTTTTGTACAATGGTCAAGTCTTAACTTATCCATTTCTGTATTGCATTTGTGTTTGATATTTCTCATGGGTATTTCATAATTTTCGACCTTAAGTTTGAGTTAAAACTCTATTTTTAGCGCATTTCATCTGTAAAAGAAAACATGCCTAATAATTCTGCACACATGAATATAAGGAGTTTTTCTCTTCCAGCTTTCCTGGACTATTGTATAGCACTCATAAATGATTAAATAAAAAATAATGGTAGTTATTAAGATTTATATGGTTTGGAATTGGTAAATGTGCTTGGAAAAAAATCACAATAAAACAATGTTTTCATGTTTAAGTTTGGAATATTAACTGACATGAATGAATGCTATATAAATATTGTTCATGTTAACATAATGTTTATAAATGAAATCTTATTGTAAAGTGTTACTAATATATATATTGTTCTGTGAATGTGATTTTAAAGTCTAGATGATTCGGATTAACCCTTTAACTGCCGTATCCTTTAAAACCTCACTGCCAGAGGGATATTGTGAATGCATGTGCCCGCTGGGCACAGTTTACCTGATGCCACCGGGGTGGCGATGGCATTGGTGGCTTGAGCCCGCCATCGCTGCTTGCAGCTATATTTATATTATTATTATTATTTTTTTTTTTTCCAACGTCTCGGGGGCTTTTGGGGCCCTTAACGTGCTTAAAAAGTCTTGAAAATTGGCACACAGATTGGAACCTGCGGCCATTAGGGCCGGGCAGAGGACTGATACACGGGCGTGGCACAGGGGCTCTACAGCGCCCCCTGGAATATGGAGGCCATATATCATACATACTTGCACGTAGACATACGAAACTCGGTACACATATAGAACTCATCAATACAAACAACTTTCGTATTGCATATCATAGGCTCCGCCCAACAGGAAGTTGGCTATTTGGGGTTTATTATTCATATTTGTCGTCAAAGTTGTGGGGGCTTTTGGGGTCCTTAACATACTCAAAAACTCTTGAAAATTTGCGCACACTTTGGAATCTGTGGCCTTTAGGAGCCTGCAGAGGCTGGGACCCGGGCGTGGCACAGGGGCTCTACGGCGCCCCCTGGAACACAGTCATAAATGTTGATGTATAGCTCACACATACTTGCACGTATTAATATGAAACTCAGTACACATATAGATCTCATCGTGCCGAACAACTTTCGTATTGCATGTCATAGGCTCCGCCCAACAGGAAGTCAGCTATTTAGAGTTATGTAAAAAGCGCATGCTCTGGAATTTGAAATACTTGTCATAGGTTTTTTACTCGATTGCCGCCAAACTCGGTCAACATGATCTCAAGACATTGGGGATGAAAAATTGCCAGGGGATTTTTGATATCTCAAACGGTTTGCTCGTGGCGAGGCTTTGAAATTATGGCGAGAAATGAGAAACAGGAAGTGTCTAATACCATCCACATACATTTCCTAATTTTAATCAAACTTCATCAGATTATTCATTGTATGATGTCGATCGCATATATGTGACTATTAGGAGTCAAAGTTATAGCGCCACCAAGTGGCAGCAGGAAGTGTGTCATTTTCAAAATGCTTTGAATTCAGCATCTTATTTTTACTCGATTTGCTTCAAACTTCATCAGAATAATGTTAAAACACAGCCGATATAAATCTGCTGGGGGGATATTGATATCTAAAAATATTGTTGCCGTGGCAACATGTCAAACTGGAATACTTCTCAGGTGATTTTGAGGCATATAACATGCTTAGAATTTCATCAAACTCAGAACACATATCAGTATTAGTGACAGCTAGACACTGGCAAAAGTTCATAAGAGGGCGTGGAAGAGGCACTCTATAGCGCCACCTTTTGTCAAAAGTGGGGGGGTTAGTTTTAGCTACAGACACCAAACTCAGTACAAAAATTGTTCTTATCAAGACGGACAACTTTCTAATTCACAGTCATCAGCTACGACCAACAGGAAGTCGGCTATTTTGATTTGAATGTGGATTGTTTTTTACATTTAGCTGTGAATTAATGCATACTGCTCAGAGGAGAGTAACACTATACACACCAAACTTGGTGTACATGTTGAAAAAACATTGAGGAACTTAAATTGTGAATGGGTTTTGGATAGCTTGGATGGTTTTGTCGTGGGGATTTTTTTAAAATGACAATAAAGATGGAATTATTAATTTTCCTGCATTTTTAAATTCCAAACACTTCAAAACCTTTTTTCATACAGAAAAAAAGTTATTCTGAGTAAATATGCATAGTTTCATGACTTTACAACACTGTATGGATAACAGAAAATTAAAAAACTGTCAGACATCTCATCTCACTCTGTCCCTCTGTTTGAGTGTGTGTGCTTAGACTTCCATTGTCTGAGAGAAATAGCGCCCCTACAGGTGCAGTTACCGGAATAAAAAAGGGAGGAGACTGTCTTTTGGTTTCGATTTTAAATCGGTTAAAATACAAATAAATACTTGGATTTAATTCACACTGACAAGCTAAACCAACATATATGATTATTATAAGGTCAGGGCTCATTAATAATTGATGTGTGGTCAGTGATACGTGAGAAACACGAGAGATGAATCACCGCTCTGAGCAGGAGCGTGTGGAATGATGAGCTCAGAAAAAAACGAGTTTATTCTTGTTTTATAGCTATTAAAAATAAAGTATTGCAGCGATATCACACAATTCACCAATTAGAGCACACCAAGAGCTAAATTAAGATGTTTTTGAACTGTTTGTGTGAAAATGAAATATTCGCGGCTGCCTATCTGAAATCACTGCCTCCGATCAGCGCGCACAGTGTCACAAGTTCAAAACAAACGAATTTATTCTTGTTTAAGAGCTTTTCAAAATAAATTATTGCCATAAATGCACACAATACATCCATTATAACACAACACGAGCTAAATGCAGGTGTTTGTGACCCGTTTAAGTGTGCAAGACTATTTGAAAGCGCGACTGGCAGAATAACATTATCTCTCGAGCTGCAGGATTCTGCCTTTCGTCGTAAGAACGAACACATCACGGACAAGATTATTTCAAAATACATAATAGCTTGGCTAATATAAACGAAAACAGCCACGTGAACATAAACTGTTGAGAAATAAATCTGAAGTGGATCTACTGGATTTTAATATTAAGTGACCGCATATACCAGCTGCTTCTGTCTTCAATTTTAATCTATATAAAAAATTAAACTCATTCATCTTGGCTGCTTTTTTAATGTGTGTACGTATTTATTTATTATTTTGCTCTAACAAGACTTAATCTATATTTAATTAAATCAATTACATTTGATTTTACATTTGATTTGTCCATTTCTGCATCTAAACGCCTAAAAACCTAAAACATGCTCTATTATACTATTGTTAGCAATTTCTTTATCGTCCAATTTATCTGGTGTACACACTTTATTTTCATAATAAACTCGTTTGTTAGATTATACACAGTTATAGTGGTCTATAATAAATATTGACAGGTTTTATTCAAGCTGTTTAGAATGATTGCCATAGGCTAATTTTTAAAAATGTAAATCCCAAAAAAAAAAAAAAAAAAATGTAAATAAATAAAAAACATTGGAAAAGAATAACTTGTACTTTTTTATACATTTTGTATAGTTTCATAGTTTATGCATTATAGTTATAAAAACAAACAAATTTAGCCACTCACATAGAAATCTTAGGCCTTATCCTTTTCTGACAGTTTTAGGGATTTTTAAAAATCCTAAAAAACCTTATTTGTGCTGCAAATAATAATTTCAAACTAATTTGATACTGACCTCTGACATCCTGTGACATGATATTTATTTGAATTTACATAATCTCATGGATGTAACAGTAAATCTGTTCAGCTCACAGATCAAGACTAAGCTGTAATGCAAGCAGAACTTTCACAAATGCTTTTAGGTCAATAAAATCATTACAAAACACTTACAAATCATTTAAGGGATTTGATAACACTGTAAAATAATGTCTAATTTGTTAACATTAGCAAATGCATTGATAACACTTTATAATAACTGCACTCATTAGTAAATAGTCAGTTCATGCTTCATAAAGCCTTGTCCCAATATTAATAGTCAGTAGTAAGCAGTTTATAAATACAGCTATAAATAGCTCATTTATTAAAAAGGAGAGTAAAGGGTCAGTTATCTTCCTATGAAAAATAAAAAAATAAAAATAAACAAACAACAACACTGATTGATACAGAACTCAGAAATGTTATTGTGGATTTATGATAAACTCAGCCTGTAAATGAATTCATTCTCCTCCAAGAAGACACAAGTAGTTCACACCAAACTTTTTTAACATGAAGCCATATACTGAAGATGTTAAATTGCGAATGGGTTTAGGATACCTTAAATGGTGTGGCCATAGAGATTTATTAAAGTAACATAAAAAAATACCATAGTTATTTTACTATATCTTTAAAATTTTTAATTCCAACTCTTCATAATTTTTTATATACCTAGAAGTCATCATTTGAAGGAAGCACAGTAAGTTTCATAGCTTTATCATTTTCAAGAGCCAGCATAAAATTAAAACTATCATAACATATAAATCAAGCTTGCAATTCTTAGTACCAATAATGGCCACCAGATGGAGCTATAGGATCACTTTTAAATAATTATTGTAGAAACAAGTATGATTTAAATCATTTATAGAAATCTTTCAAAGAAAAATAATATGAATTTTATGTATTTTACTGATAAAATGACCCTCACTTAATTAGAATAACAAGCTGAAGTATTGTGAACTGTATATTAAGAATAATTCTTTATAGGCTTTATGGACAGATACGTTTTGAGTGACTCTTGAAGGATCAGCACCACATCCTCTTTTACCACTGTTTAAAGAATGTATCTTACAGTACAGGTGCGGATGAATTTTGAATAGCTTGAATGGTTTTGTCGTGGTGATTTTTTGAAATAACAGTAAAAAAGTAACCAGTAAATGTCTTTTATTTTTTTAAGTGCAGCTTCTAAACACTTCAAAAAAATGTACACATAGAAGACAAGTCATTCTGAGGAAATATGCATAGTTTCATGACTATACAACACTATATGGATGATAGAAAATTAAAAAACTATCATACATCTGATGTCACTCTGTCCCTCTGTCACTGTGGGTAATGTGTGTGTGTGTGTGTGTGTGTGTGTGTGTGTGTGTGTGTGTTAAGTGAATTAGGTGTGAAACTATCAGGGAGCATTTAGTCTCCAGCGCCAACATTTTACAGAACTGCCACTTTCCTGGAGTCTCAGAATTACATCGTGTCAGGTTCTGAGAGATCTAAGATTCCAAAAAATGATTTAATTAGAATACCATGAAGTATTGTGAAATACTATATATTAAGACTTTATATATAGGCTTTATGAACAGATTAGAGTGACTCGTGAAGGACCAGCACCACCTCCTCTTGTCCGATGGTTTGAGGAATATATCTTCCAGAATCCGGGATTAAGATTTAGGAGCTCATTTTTATTCCACCTCCTTTCCTGAAAGTCTGTCTTGCAGAATTGACTAAAAATTAATCTTCACATTAATTCCTAATTATTTTGCAATTATTTTTGTCAGTTCTTCTTGACCTGTTTTTTTTTTCTTCTTCTTTTCTGACCTCATGACCCAGTCAGCATTTTTGTACAATGGTCAAGTCTTAACTTATCCATTTCTGTATTGCATTTGTGTTTGATATTTCTCATGGGTATTTCATAATTTTCGACTTTGAGTTAAAACAGTTTGAGTTAAAACTCTTTTTTAGCGCATTTCATCTGTAAAAGAAAACATGCCTAATAATTCTGCACATGAATATAAGGAGTTTTTCTCTTCCAGCTTTCCTGGACTATTGTATAGCACTCATAAATGATTAAATAAAAAATAATGGTAGTTATTAAGATTGATATGGTTTGGAATTGGTAAAATGTGCTTGGAAAAAAATCACAATAAAACAATGTTTTAATGTTTAAGTTTGGAATATTAACTGACATGAATGAATGCTATATAAATATTGTTCATGTTAACATAATGTTTATAAATGAAATCTTATTGTAAAGTGTTACTAAATATATATATATATATATATATATATATATATATATATATATATATATATTGTTCTGTGAATGTGATTTTAAAGTCTAGATGATTCGGATTAACCCTTTAACCGCCATATCCTTTAAAACCTCACTGCCAGAGGGATATTGTGAATGCATGTGCCCGCTGGGCACAGTTTACCTGATGCCACCGGGGTGGCGATGGCATTGGTGGCTTGAGCCCGCCATCGCTGCTTGCAGCTATATTTATTATTATTATTTATTATTATTTTTTCTTCAAGGTTTCGGGGGCTTTTGGGGCCCTTAACATGCTTAAAAAGTCTTGAAAATTGGCACACACATTGGAACCTGCGGCCATTAGGGCCGGGCAGAGACTGATACACGGGCGTGGCACAGGGGCTCTACAGCGCCCCCTGGAATATGGAGGGCCATATATCATACATACTTGCACATAGACATACGAAACTCGGTACACATATAGAACTCATCAATACAAACAACTTTCGTATTGCATATCATAGGCTCCGCCCAACAGGAAGTTGGCTATTTGGGGTTTATTATTCATATTTGTCGTCAAAGTTGTGGGGGCTTTTGGGGTCCTTAACATACTCAAAAACTCTTGAAAATTTGCGCACACTTTGGAATCTGTGGCCTGAAGGAGCCTGCAGAGGCTGGGACCTGGGCGTGGCACAGGGGCTCTACGGCGCCCCCTGGAACACAGTCATAAATGTTGATGTATAGCTCACACATACTTGCACGTATTAATATGAAACTCAGTACACATATAGATCTCATCGTGCCGAACAACTTTCGTATTGCATATCATAGGCTCCGCCCAACAGGAAGTCAGCTATTTAGAGTTATGTAAAAAGCGCATGCTCTGGAATTTGAAATACTTGTCATAGGTTTTTTACTCGATTGCCGCCAAACTCGGTCAACATGATCTCAAGACATTGGGGATGAAAAATTGCCAGGGGATTTTTGATATCTCAAACGGTTTGCTCGTGGCGAGGCTTTGAAATTATGGCGAGAAATGAGAAACAGGAAGTGTCTAATACCATCCACATACATTTCCTAATTTTAATCAAACTTCATCAGATTATTCATTGTATGATGTCGATCGCATATATGTGACTATTAGGAGTCAAAGTTATAGCGCCACCAAGTGGCAGCAGGAAGTGTGTCATTTTCAAAATGCTTTGAATTCAGCATCTTATTTTTACTCGATTTGCTTCAAACTTCATCAGAATAATGTTAAAACACAGCCGATATAAATCTGCTGGGGGGATATTGATATCTAAAAATATTGTTGCCGTGGCAACATGTCAAACTGGAATACTTCTCAGGTGATTTTGAGGCATATAACATGCTTAGAATTTCATCAAACTCAGAACACATATCAGTATTAGTGACAGCTAGACACTGGCAAAATTTCATAAGAGGGCGTGGAAGAGGCACTCTATAGCGCCACCTTTTGTCAAAAGTGGGGGGGTTAGTTTTAGCTACAGACACCAAACTCAGTACAAAAATTGTTCTTATCAAGACGGACAACTTTCTAATTCACAGTCATCAGCTACGACCAACAGGAAGTCGGCTATTTTGATTTGAATGTGGATTGTTTTTTACATTTAGCTGTGAATTAATGCATACTGCTCAGAGGAGAGTAACACTATACACACCAAACTTGGTGTACATGTTGAAAAAACATTGAGGAACTTAAATTGTGAATGGGTTTTGGATAGCTTGGATGGTTTTGTCGTGGGGATTTTTTAAAATGACAATAAAGATGGAATTATTAATTTTCCTGCATTTTTAAATTCCAAACACTTCAAAACCTTTTTTCATACAGAAAAAAAGTTATTCTGAGTAAATATGCATAGTTTCATGACTTTACAACACTGTATGGATAACAGAAAATTAAAAAACTGTCAGACATCTCATATCACTCTGTCCCTCTGTTTGAGTGTGTGTGCTTAGACTTCCATTGTCTGAGAGAAATAGCGCCCCTACAGGTGCAGTTACCGGAATAAAAAAGGGAGGAGACTGTCTTTTGGTTTCGATTTTAAATCGGTTAAAATACAAATAAATACTTGGATTTAATTCACACTGACAAGCTAAACCAACATATATGATTATTATAGGTCAGGGCTCATTAATAATTGATGTGTGGTCAGTGATACGTGAGAAACACGAGAGATGAATCACCGCTCTGAGCAGGAGCGTGTGGAATGATGAGCTCAGAAAAAAACGAGTTTATTCTTGTTTTATAGCTATTAAAAATAAAGTATTGCAGCGATATCACACAATTCACCAATTAGAGCACACCAAGAGCTAAATTAAGATGTTTTTGAACTGTTTGTGTGAAAATGAAATATTCGCGGCTGCCTATCTGAAATCACTGCCTCCGATCAGCGCGCACAGTGTCACAAGTTCAAAACAAACGAATTTATTCTTGTTTAAGAGCTTTTCAAAATAAATTATTGCCATAAATGCACACAATACATCCATTATAACACAACACGAGCTAAATGCAGGTGTTTGTGACCCGTTTAAGTGTGCAAGACTATTTGAAAGCGCGACTGGCAGAATAACATATATCTCTCGAGCTGCAGGATTCTGCCTTTCGTCGTAAGAACGAACACATCACGGACAAGATTATTTCAAAATACATAATAGCTTGGCTAATATAAACGAAAACAGCCACGTGAACATAAACTGTTGAGAAATAAATCTGAAGTGGATCTACTGGATTTTAATATTAAGTGACCGCATATACCAGCTGCTTCTGTCTTCAATTTTAATCTATATAAAAAATTAAACTCATTCATCTTGGCTGCTTTTTTAATGTGTGTACGTATTTATTTATTATTTTGCTCTAACAAGACTTAATCTATATTTAATTAAATCAATTACATTTGATTTTACATTTGATTTGTCCATTTCTGCATCTAAACGCCTAAAAACCTAAAACATGCTCTATTATACTATTGTTAGCAATTTCTTTATCGTCCAATTTATCTGGTGTACACACTTTATTTTCATAATAAACTCGTTTGTTAGATTATACACAGTTATAGTGGTCTATAATAAATATTGACAGGTTTTATTCAAGCTGTTTAGAATGATTGCCATAGGCTAATTTTTAAAATGTAAATCCCAAAAAAAAAAAAAAATGTAAATAAATAAAAAACATTGGAAAAGAATAACTTGTACTTTTTTATACATTTTGTATAGTTTCATAGTTTATGCATTATAGTTATAAAAACAAACAAATTTAGCCACTCACATAGAAATCTTAGGCCTTATCCTTTTCTGACAGTTTTAGGGATTTTTAAAAATCCTAAAAAACCTTATTTGTGCTGCAAATAATAATTTCAAACTAATTTGATACTGACCTCTGACATCCTGTGACATGATATTTATTTGAATTTACATAATCTCATGGATGTAACAGTAAATCTGTTCAGCTCACAGATCAAGACTAAGCTGTAATGCAAGCAGAACTTTCACAAATGCTTTTAGGTCAATAAAATCATTACAAAACACTTACAAATCATTTAAGGGATTTGATAACACTGTAAAATAATGTCTAATTTGTTAACATTAGCAAATGCATTGATAACACTTTATAATAACTGCACTCATTAGTAAATAGTCAGTTCATGCTTCATAAAGCCTTGTCCCAATATTAATAGTCAGTAGTAAGCAGTTTATAAATACAGCTATAAATAGCTTCATTTATTAAAAAGGAGAGTAAAGGGTCAGTTATCTTCCTATGAAAAATAAAAAAATAAAAATAAACAAACAACAACACTGATTGATACAGAACTCAGAAATGTTATTGTGGATTTATGATAAACTCAGCCTGTAAATGAATTCATTCTCCTCCAAGAAGACACAAGTAGTTCACACCAAACTTTTTTAACATGAAGCCATATACTGAAGATGTTAAATTGCGAATGGGTTTAGGATACCTTAAATGGTGTGGCCATAGAGATTTATTAAAGTAACATAAAAAAATACCATAGTTATTTTACTATATCTTTAAAATTTTTAATTCCAACTCTTCATAATTTTTTATATACCTAGAAGTCATCATTTGAAGGAAGCACAGTAAGTTTCATAGCTTTATCATTTTCAAGAGCCAGCATAAAATTAAAACTATCATAACATATAAATCAAGCTGGCAATTCTTAGTACCAATAATGGCCACCAGATGGAGCTATAGGATCACTTTTAAATAATTATTGTAGAAACAAGTATGATTTAAATCATTTATAGAAATCTTTCAAAGAAAAATAATATGAATTTTATGTATTTTACTGATAAAATGACCCTCACTTAATTAGAACAACATGCTGAAGTATTGTGAACTGTATATTAAGAATAATTCTTTATAGGCTTTATGGACAGATAAGTTTTGAGTGACTCTTGAAGGATCAGCACCACATCCTCTTTTACCACTGTTTAAAGAATGTATCTTACAGTACAGGTGCGGATGAATTTTGAATAGCTTGAATGGTTTTGTCGTGGTGATTTTTTGAAATAACAGTAAAAAAGTAACCAGTAAATGTCTTTTATTTTTTTAAGTGCAGCTTCTAAACACTTCAAAAAAATGTACACATAGAAGACAAGTCATTCTGAGGAAATATGCATAGTTTCATGACTATACAACACTATATGGATGATAGAAAATTAAAAAACTATCATACATCTGATGTCACTCTGTCCCTCTGTCACTGTGGGTAATGTGTGTGTGTGTGTGTGTGTGTGTGTGTGTGTGTGTGTGTGTGTGTGTTAAGTGAATTAGGTGTGAAACTATCAGGGAGCATTTAGTCTCCAGCGCCAACATTTTACAGAACTGCCACTTTCCTGGAGTCTCAGAATTACAATGTGTCAGGTTCTGAGAGATCTAAGATTCCAAAAAATGATTTAATTAGAATACCATGAAGTATTGTGAAATACTATATATTAAGACTTTATATATAGGCTTTATGAACAGATTAGAGTGACTCGTGAAGGACCAGCACCACCTCCTCTTGTCCGATGGTTTGAGGAATATATCTTCCAGAATCCGGGATTAAGATTTAGGAGCTCATTTTTATTCCACCTCCTTTCCTGAAAGTCTGTCTTGCAGAATTGACTAAAAATTAATCTTCACATTAATTCCTAATTATTTTGCAATTATTTTTGTCAGTTCTTCTTGACCTGTTTTTTTTTTCTTCTTCTTTTCTGACCTCATGACCCAGTCAGCATTTTTGTACAATGGTCAAGTCTTAACTTATCCATTTCTGTATTGCATTTGTGTTTGATATTTCTCATGGGTATTTCATAATTTTCGACTTTGAGTTAAACAGTTTGAGTTAAAACTCTTTTTTAGTGCATTTCATCTGTAAAAGAAAACATGCCTAATAATTCTGCACATGAATATAAGGAGTTTTCTCTTCCAGCTTTCCTGGACTATTGTATAACACTCATAAATGATTAAATAAAAAATAATGGTAGTTATTAGATTGATATGGTTTGGAATTGGTAAAATGTGCTTGGAAAAAAATCACAAAAACAATGTTTTAATGTTGTAAGTTGGAATATTAACTGACATGAATGAATGCTATATAAATATTGTCATGTTAACATAATGTTTATAAAATGAAAGTTCTTATTTGTAAAGGGGTTACTATATATATATATATAATTATATATTATATATATATATATAGATATTGTTCTGTGAATGGTTTTTAAAGTCTAGATGATTTCGGATTAACCTTTAACTGCCATATCCTTTAAAACGTCACTGCCAGAGGGATATTGTGAATGCATGTGCCCGCTGGGCACAGTTTACCTGATGCCACCGGGGTGGCGATGGCATTGGTGGCTTGAGCCCGCCATCGCTGCTTGCAGCTATATTTAGGGCTCAAGCCCAAAGGGCGAGAGGCCTATTGTTTTCCTTAGGATTATTTTTTATTATTATTATTATTATTATTATTATTATTTTTTTCCAACGTCTCGGGGGCTTTTGGGGCCCTTAACGTGCTTAAAAAGTCTTGAAAATTGGCACACAGATTGGAACCTGCGGCCATTAGGGCCGGGCAGAGACTGATACACGGGCGTGGCACAGGGGCTCTACAGCGCCCCCTGGAATATGGAGGGCCATATATCATACATTCTTGCTCGTAGACGTATGAAACTCGGTACACATATAAATCTCATCAATCCAAACAACTTTTGTATTGCATATCATAGGCTCCGCCCAACAGGAAGTTGGCTATTTAGGGTTTAGTATTCAAATTTTTCGTCAAAGTTGTGGGGGCTTTTGGGGTCCTTAACATACTCAAAAACTCTTGAAAATTTGCGCACACTTTGGAATCTGTGGCCTTTAGGAGCCTGCAGAGGCTGGGACCCGGGCGTGGCACAGGGGCTCTACGGCGCCCCCTGGAACACAGTCAGAAATGTTGATGTATAGCTCACACATACTTGCACATATTCATATGAAACTCAGTACACATATAGATCTCATCGTGCCGAACAACTTTCGTATTGCATGTCATAGGCTCCACCCAACAGGAAGTCAGCTATTTAGAGTTATGTAAAAAGCGCATGCTCTGGAATTTGAAATACTTGTCATAGGTTTTTTTCTCGATTGCCGCCAAACTCGGTCAACATGATCTCAAGACACTGGGGATGAAAAATTGCCAGGGGATTTTTGATATCTCGAACGGTTTGCTCGTGGCGAGGCGTTGAAATTATGGCGAGAAATGAGAAACAGGAAGTGTCTAATACCATCCACATACATTTCCTGATTTTAATCAAACTTCATCAGATTATTCGTTGTATGATGTCGATCGCATATATGTGACTATTAGGAGTCAAAGTTATAGCGCCACCAACTGGCAGAAGGAAGTGTGTCATTTTCAAAATGATTTGAATTCAGCATCTTATTATTACTCGATTTGCTTCAAACTTCATCAGAATAATGTTAAAACACAGCCGATATAAATCTGCAAGGGGGATATTGATATCTAAAAAATTGTTGCCGTGGCAACATGTCAAACTGGAATACTTCTCAGGTGATTTTGAGGCATATAACATGCTTAGAATTTCATCAAACTCAGAACACATATCAGTATTTATGATAACTAGACACTGGCAAAAGTTCATAAGAGGGCGTGGAAGAGGCACTCTATAGCGCCACCTTTTGTCAAAAGTGGGGGGGTTAGTTTTAGCTACAGACACCAAACTCGGTAAAAAAATTTTTCTTATCAAGACGGGCAACTTTCTAATTCACAGTCATCAGCTACGATCAACAGGAAGTCAGCTATTTTGATTTGAATGTGGATTTTTTTTTACATTTAGTTGTGAATTAATGCATACTGCTCAGAGGAGAGTAACACTATACACACCAAACTTTGTCTACATGATGCCAAAACATTTTAAACAACTTAAATTGCCAATGGATTTTGGATAGCTTGAACGGTTTTGTCGTGGTGATTTTTTTTAATGACAGTAAAACTGGAATTATTAATTTTCCTGCATTTTTAAATTCCAAACACTTCAAAACCTTTTTTCATACAGACAAAAAGTCATTCTGAGTAAATATGGATAGTTTCACGACTTTACAACACTGTATGGATAATAGAAAATTAAAAAACTGTCAGACATCTCATATCACTCTGTCCCTCTGTTTGAGTATATGTGCTTCAGACTTCCATTGTCTGAGAGAAATTGCGCCCCTACAGGTGCAATTACCGGAGATTTAGTTTCTCTTTTAAATCGGTTAAAATACAAATAAATACTTGGATTTAATTCACACTGACAAGCTAAACCAACATATATGATTATTATCAGGTCAGGGCTCATTAATAATGGATGTGTGGTCAGTGATACGTGAGAAACACGAGAGATGAATCACCGCTCTGAGCATGAGCATCTGGAATGATGAGCTCAGAAAAAACGAGTTTATTCTTGTTTTATAGCTATTAAAAATAAAGTATTGCAGCGATATCACACAATTCACCAATTAGAACACACCAAGAGCTAAATTAAGATGTTTTTGAACTGTTTGTGTGAAAATGAAATATTTGAGGCTGCCTATATGAAATCACGCCTCCGATCAGCGCGTACAGTGTCGAGCTCAAAACAAACGAATTTATTCTTGTTTAAGAGCTTTTTTAAATAAAATATTACCACAAATGCACACAATAAACCCATTGTAACACTACAAGAGCTAAATGCAGGTGTTTGTGACCCGTTTAAGTGTGCAAGACTATTTGAAAGCGCGACTGGCAGAATAACATATATCTCTCGAGCTGCAGGATTCTGCCTTTCGTCGTACGAACGAACACATCACGGACAAGATTATTTCAAAATAGCTTGGCGAATATAAACGAAAACAGCCACGTGAACGTAAACCGTTGAGAAATATATCTGAAGTGGATCTACTGGATTTGAATATTAAGTGACCGCGTATACCAGCTGCTTCTGTCTTCAATTTTAATCTA
Source organism: Carassius auratus (assembly GCF_003368295.1). Classification (NCBI taxonomy): domain Eukaryota; kingdom Metazoa; phylum Chordata; class Actinopteri; order Cypriniformes; family Cyprinidae; genus Carassius; species Carassius auratus. The sequence continues at coordinate 34,159 of NW_020528550.1, forward strand.
TATAAAAAATGTAATTCATTCATCTTGGCTGCGTTTTTAATGTGTGTACGTATTTATTTATTTATTATTTTGCTCTAACAAGAATTAATCTATATTTAATTAAATCAATTACATTTTATTTTACATTTGATTTGTCCATTTCTGCATCTAAACGCCTAAAAACATAAAACATGCTCTATTATACTATTGTTAGCAATTTATTTATCGTCCAATTTATCTGGTGTACACACTTTTATTTTCATAATAAACTTGTTTGTTAGATTATACACAGTTACAGTGGTCTATAATAAATATTAACAGGTTTTATTCAAGCTGTTTAGAATGATTGCAGTAGGCTAAAAAACATTGGAAAACAATAACTGTTGTACTTTTTTATATATTTTGTATAATTTCATAGTTTATGCATTATAGTTATAAAAACAAATAAATTTAGCCACTCACATAGAAATCTTAGGCCTTATCCTTTTCTTACAGTTTTAGGAATTTTAAAAAATCGTAAAAAACCTTATTTGTGCTGCAAATAATAATTTCAAACTCAAAAAGTAAATAGTCAGTTCATGCTTTATAAAGCCTTGTCCCAATATTAATAGTCAGTAGTAAGCAGTTTATAAATACAGCTATAAATAGCTTGTTTTTGGTTTATAAGCACATTTATTAAAAAGGAGAGTAAAGGATCAGTTATCTTCCTATGAAAAATAAAAAAATAAAAATAAACAAACAACAACACAGATTGATACAGAACTCAGAAATTCTATTGTGGATTTATGATAAAATCAGCCTGTAAATGAATTCATACTCCTCCAAGAAGACACAAGTAGTTCACACCAAACTTTTTTTTAACATGAATCCAATATACTGAAGATGTTAAATTGCGAATGGGTTTAGGACACCTTAAATGGTGTGGCCATAGCAATTTATTAAAGTAACATAAAAAAATACAATAGTTATTTTACTATATCTTTAAATTTTTTCATTCCAAACTCTTCATAATTGTTTATATACATAGAAGTCATCATTTGAAGGAACCACAGTAAGTTTCAAAGCTTTATCATTTTCAAGAGCCAGCAAAAAATTAAAACTATCATAACTTATAAATGAAGCTTGCAATTCTTAGTACCAATAATGGCCACCTGATGGAGCTATAGGATCACTTTTAAATAATTATTGTAGAAACAAGTATGATTTAAATCATTTATAGAAATCTTTCAAAGAAAAATAATATGAATTTTATGTATTTTACTGATAAAATGACCCTCACTTAATTAGAATAACAAGCTGAAGTATTGTGAACTGTATATTAAGAATAATTCTTTATAGGCTTTATGGACAGATACGTTTTGAGTGACTCTTGAAGGTTCAGCACCACATCCTCTTTTACCACTGTTTAAAGAATTTATCTTACAGAACAGATGCGAATGAATTTTGGATAGCTTGAATGGTTTTGTCGTGGTGATTTTTTGAAATAACAGTAAAAAAGTAACCAGTAAATGTCTTTTATTTTTTTAAAGTGCAGCTTCTAAACACTTCAAAAAAATGTACACATAGAAGACAAGTCATTCTGAGAAAATATGCATAGTTTCATGACTATACAACACTATATGGATGATAGAAAATTAAAAAACTATCATAAATCTGATGTCACTCAGTCCCACTGTCACTGTGGGTAATGTGTGTGTGTGTGTGTGTGTGTGTGTGTGTGTTAAGTGAATTAGGTGTGAAACTATCAGGGAGCATTTAGTCTCCAGTGCCAACATTTTACAGAGCTGCCACTTTCCTGGAGTCTCAGAATTACAATGTGTCAGGTTCTGAGAAATCTAAGATTCCAAAAAATGATTTAATTAGAATACCATGAAGTATTGTGAAATACTATATATTAAGACTTTATATATAGGCTTCATGAACAGATTAGAGTGACTCGTGAAGGACCAGCACCACCTACTCTTGTCCGATGGTTTGAGGAATATATCTTCCAGAATCCGGGATTAAGATGTAGGAGCTCATTTTTATTCCACCTCCTTTCCTGAAAGTCTGTCTTGCAGAATTGACTAAAAATTAATCTTCACATTAATTCCTAATTATTTTGCAATTCTTTTTGTCAGTTCTTCTTGACCTGTTTTTTTCTTCTTCTTTTCTGACCTCATGACCCAGTCAGCATTTTTTGTATAATGGTCAAGTCTTAACTTATCCATTTCTGTATTGCATTTGTGTTTGATATTTCTCATGGGTATTTCATAATTTTCGACTTTACAGTTTGAGTTAAAACTCTTTTTTAGCGCATTCCATCTGCAAAAGAAAACATGCCTAATAATTCTACACACATGAATATAAAGTGTTTTTCTCTTCCAGCTTTCCTGGACTATTGTATAGCACTTATAAATGATTAAATAAAATAATGGTAGTTATTAAGATTGATATGGTTTGGAATTGGTAAAATGTTCTTGGAAAAAAATCACAATAAAACAATGTTTTAATGTTTAAGTTTGGAATATTAACTGACATGAATGAATGCTATATAAATATTGTTCATGTTAACATAATGTTTATAAATGAAATCTTATTGTAAAGTGTTACTAAAGTTATAAATATATATATATATTATATATATATATATATATATATATATATATATATATATATATATATATATATTGTTCTGTGAATGTAATTTTAAAGTCTAGATGATTCGGATTAACCCTTTAACTGCCATATCCTTTAAAACCTCACTGCCAGAGGGATATTGTGAATGCATGTGCCCGCTGGGCACAGTTTACCTGATGCCACCGGGGTGGCGATGGCATTGGTGGCTTGAGCCCGACATCGCTGCTTGCAGCTATATTTCTTCTTCTTCTTCTTCTTCTCCCGAATGAATCGCATTTTTGAGGGCTTTAACATGCTCAAAAAGTCATGAAACTTTGCACACTCGTCAAACCTGGTGAAAATTTTCGTCTGATATAGGATTCAGAAGAGGGTGTGGCAAAATGGCTCGACAGCGCCACCTATACCAAGAAAATCAACAGCCTTCCAGCTATGTTTCACGTACATGCACGAAAATTGGCACACATATGTAACACACCAATACCTACAAAAAAGACTCTTGGAGCGAAATTCTAAACCCAACAGGAAGTCGGTTATTTTTAATATTATGAGCATATTTTGTGTAATTTTGGTCATTTCCATGTGTTGTATTTTAACGAACTCCTCCTAGAGAGTTCTTCAAATCAACACCAAATTTGGTATGCCTAATCTAAAGGCCTTTGCGATGTTAAATTGCGAAGATCCTGACTTTTCGTTGAAGGGCGTGTCCGTGGCGGCCTGGCGAATTTCGATGATTCGCCATGAAAAATGAAGTTGCTATAACTCACACATACAATGACCAATCTGCCCCAAACTTCACATGTTTGATGAGACTCCGAACCTGAACAGATTGACATGCCCATATTCAGTTATAGTCATAGCGCCACCTATTGGCAACAGGAAGTGACATATTTTATGCTGCGACGAACTACTCCTAGAAATTTTATGACATCAATGTCTTTTTTGTGGTCAGTCTAATCTAAAGGCCTGTGCGATGTTCAGTTGTGAAGATCTTGAGTTTTCGTTAAAAGGCTTGTTCATGGCGCCGCGACGAAGTTCGATGTCTCGCCATGCGAATAAAAGATGTTATAACTCAGGCATAAAATGTCCGATCTTCCCCAAACTTCACATGTGTGATAAGAGTCCTGGCCTGAACAGATCTGCAGGCCAATATTCCACCGGGTGTGGCAGAATGGCTCGATAGCGCCACCTATACACTTTCAACGGAGTGCGCCTCGAGCTATGTTTCACGTACATGTACAAAAATTGGTACACACATGTAACACTCCAATACCTACAAAAAAGTCTCTTGGTACGAAATCCGGATCCCAACAGGAAGTCGGTTATTTTGAATTTTCCCTTCAAAATTGCTGTTGTTTTTGCCATTTTCAGGGGTTGTACTTTAACGAACTCCTCCTAGAGATTTATTCAGATCAACATCAAACTTGGTCAGTGTAATCTAAAGCCCTTTGCGATAATAAATTGCGAAGGACTTGAGGTTTCGTTAAAGGGCGTGTCCATGGCGGCCTGAAAAATTTCGATGTTTCGCCATGAAAAAGGAAGTTGCTGTAACTCAGACATACAATGTCCAATCTGCCCCAAACTTCACATGTTGGATAAGACTCTTGATCTGAACAGATCTACATGCCAATAATCAGTTATAGTCATAGCGCCACCTATTGGCAACAGGAAGTTACATATTTTACACTGCGACAAACTACTCCTAGAAATGTTATGACATCAATGTCTTTTTTGTGGTCAGTCTAATCTAAAGACCTGTGTGATGTTTAGTTGTGAATATCTTGAGTTTTTGTTAAAAGGTGTGTCCATGGCGCCGTGATGAAGTTCGATGTCTCGCCATGGGAATAAAAGATGTTATAACTCAGGCATAAAATGTCCGATCTTGCCCAAACTTCACTTGTGTGATAAGGGTCCTGGCCTGAACAGATCTGAAGGCCAATATTCCATCGAGTGTGGCAAAATGGCTCAATAGCGCCACCTATACACTTTCAACGGAGTGCGTATACACTTTAAACGGAGTGCGCCTTGAGCTATGTTTCACGTACATGTACAAGAATCGGTACACACATGTAACACACCAATATCTACGAAAAAGTCTCTTGGTACGAAGTCCGAATCCCAACAGGAAGTCAGTTATTTGGAATTTTCTCTGCAAAATTGGTGTTGTTTTGGCCATTTTCAGGGGTTGTACTTTAACGAACTCCTCCTAGATATTTATTCAGATCAACACCAAACTTGGTCAGTGTAATCTAAAGCCTTTTGCGATCTTAAATTGCGAAGATCTTGAGGTTTCGTTAAAGGGCGTGTCCATGGCGGCCTGACAAATTTCATTGTTTCGCCATGAAATAGGATGTTGTTGTAACTCAGGCATAAAGTGTCCAATCCTCCCCAAACCTCACATGTTCGATAAAAGTCCTGCCCTGAACACATCTGAAGGCCAATATTCCATTATAATGATAGCGCCACCTGCTGGCAACAGGAATATTGGCACATATATGGAATAAACATTGATATATTCTACTTATATTTATGAGTTTAAACGCATATTGATCACCGTTCACCTATTAACTAAAGCCACTCGCTGCCGGTGAGCCCGGGTGCGAGGGCCCGTTCATCGCTGCTTGCAGCTTTAATTATTATTATTATTATTATTAGGGCCCGAGCACCGATGGTGTGAGGACCCTCTTGGAATTGCTCCGTTTATTATTATTATTATTATTATTAGGGCTCAAGCCTGGAGGGCGAGAGCCCTATTGTTTTCCTTAGGATTTTTTTTTTTTTTTTTTTTTTTTTTTTTTATTCTTCTAATTTTTTTCTAAGGTTTCGGGGGCTTTTGGGGTCCTTAACATGCTCAAAAACTCTTGAAAATTGGCACACACCTTGGAACCTGCGGCCATTAGGGCCGGGCAGAGTCTGATACACGGGCGTGGCACAGGGGCTCTACAGCGCCCCCTGTAGTACCGAGGGCCATATATCATGCATACTTGCACGTATACATATGAAACTTGGTACATATATATAACTCATCAAACCAAACAACTTTCACACTGCATGTCATAAGCTCCGCCCAACAGGAAGTTGGCTATTTAGGGTTTTATGAAAAACACATGCTCTGGAATTTGATATACTCCTCTGAGGAACTCCACCCGTTCACCTCAAAACTCGGTGAACACGATCTCAAGACATTGGGGATGCTAAATTGCGAAGAGATTTTTGATATCTCGAACGGTTTGCCCGTGGCGAGGCGTTGAAATTATGGCGAGAAATGAGAAACAGGAAATGTATAATAACATCCACATACATTTGCTGAATTTGATCAAACTTAATTGGTTTGTTCGTTGTATGATACCGATCGTATATATGTGACTTTTAGGAGTCAAAGTTATAGCGCCACCAACTGGCAGCAGGAAGTGAATCATTTTCAGAACACTTTGAATTCAGCATCTTATTTTTACTTGATTTGCTTCAAACTTCATCAGAATAATGACAAAACACGGCCGAAGACAATCTGTCGTGGGGATATTTATATCTAATATAGTGTTGCCATGGCAACGTGTCAAACTTGAATGTTCTGTTCTGGTGATTTTGAGGCAGATAACTAGCTCAGATTTACATGAAACTCGAAACAGATATCAGTATTAAAGATAGCTAGACCATGGCAAAAGCTTTTAAAAGGGCGTGGAAAAGGCACTCTATAGCGCCACCTTTTGTCAAAAGTGGGGGGATTAGTTTTAGCTACAGACACCAAACTTGGTACATAAATTGTTCTTATCAAGACGGACAACTTTCTAATTCGCAGTCATAAGCTACGACCAACAGGAAGTTGGCTATTTTGACTTGAATATGGATTTTTGGGAATTTTCTTTTGTGAATTAATTCATACTCCTCCCAGGGGAAGTACACTATACACACCAAACTTTGTCTACATCAAGAAAAACCATTGAGGAACTTAAATTGCGAACGGATTTTGGTTAGCTTGAACGGTTTTGTCATGGTGAATTTTTGAAATGACAGTAAAAAGGGAAACATTAATTGTCTTGTATGTTTAAATTGCAGCTTCCAAACACTTCAAAGCATTTTTTCATACAAAGATCAAATCATTCTGAGGAAATATGCATAGTTTCACGACTTTACAACACTGTATGGATAAAAGAAAATTAAAAAACTTTCAGACTTCTCAACTTACATGATCTCACTCTGGCCACCCTGTCTGTGTGAGGGAAGGGAGGGGGAGAGGGAGGGGGAGTGTGAGGGGGTTGGTGACTGTGACAGTGTGTGTGGACTGTAGGGAGGGGCTGTCTGGCAGAGAGAGAGAGAGAGAGACCTAATCATCCCTTTAATAATCAGGAAAAAAAAATCTGTATTTTAAATTGTTATTGTTTTTGTTGTTGCTAATGGTGGTGTTTTTTCCTTTCATTACAGGTTAAGAAATCTCTTAGGCCTTATCCTTTTCTGACAGTTTTAGGGATTTAAAAACATCCTAAGAACCCTAATTTGTGCTGCAAATAATAATTTCAAACTCATTTGATACTGACCTATGACAACCTGTGACGTGACATGACATTTATTAATCTCATTGATGTAACAGTAAAACTCTTCAACTGACAGATTAAGCTGCAATGCAAGCAAAACTATTTCACAAATGCTTATAGGTCATTAAAATCATTACAAAACACTAATACATTATTTAAGGATTTGGTAACACTGTAAAATAATGTCTAATTTGTTAACATTAGTATATGCAATGGTAACACTTTATAATAATTGCACTCATTAGCTAAGCATTAGTAAATAGTTCATGATTATAAAGCCTTTTCCCTTAATAATAGTCATTATTAAGCAGTAATACATCTATAAATAAATTGTTCTTGGTTTAAAAGCACATATATTACAAATGAGATTAAAGTCTCAGTTGTCTTATAAAATAAATAAATAAACACAACCCAGTTTGATTCAGAATTCAGAAATATTTATTTCAAGATGCAATAAAAGGAAACTGTACACTTGAATAGCTTTTATGCGATTCTTGAAGGATTAGCATCACCTCCTCTTGTAAGATGGTTTGAGGAATATATCTTCGAGATTGTACCGCCGCTCCCTATATGCATAGTATGCAGTCTTCGTAGGGCACCAACTCCCAGAGGGGGCACCATCCCAGTTGCTCAAAAAAAAACAACAAAAAAACATGCGCCATTCTCCCATCCGCCCTCACGACCGCTCAGACCTCATGTTTGCGGATGAATGTTCGTAATTGATGGATGGACATCTATGCCTGGGTATAGGACATCAGCAATCCGGCACAGAGAAAAGAAAACTAAAGAAAATAAAACAGGCATAAAGTTGTCTTGACATTGGACTTTCTAGAGTCTCAAATTTAGGGACCGTCTCTAAAGTTACATGTGATATTGTTATACACTTTTCTAACGTCAGTAGCATTTGAAGAGAATGACTTACAGTCATAAAAACAACTGTAATTGTTCATCTAGGTGACAGCTATAATGCACAATTAAATTGAATGTTTGATATTTATTACAACAAACTGTAAGTCATATGTAAATTATGCTACTTTTTCACATGGGCTCAAATGCAAATTTGAAGCTCAATAGCATTTGAGAAGAAAGACTTGCAGTCATAAAACAATTGTAATGTGTTCATATAGGTCAGCTACAATGCACACCTTATACATTTTTTATAGATATTAAAATAAAGTGTTACTAAAGTTATATATATTGTTCTGTGTATGTGATTTCAAAGTCTAGATTGGTCGGATTAACCCTTTAACTGCCGCATCCCTTAAAACTTGATTGTCAGAGGGTTACTGTAAATGCTTATGCCCGCTGGGCACAGTTATCCTGATGCCACCGGGGTGGCGTTGCACTGATGGCTTGAGCCCGACATCGCTGCTTGCAGCTATATTTATTATTATTATTATTCTTCTTCTCCAAAATGAATCGCATTTTTGAGGGCCTAAACATGCTCGAAAAGTCATGAAACTTTGCACACACCTCAGAACTGGCGAAAATTTACGTCTGATATGGGTTTCAGAAGTGGGTGTGGCAAAATGACTCAACAGCGCCACCTATACACGTTCAACGGTGTGCGCCTCGAGCTACGTTTCATGTACATGTATGAAAATCGGTATACACATGTACCTCTCCAATACCTACAAAAAAGTCTCTTGGAGCAAAATCCGAAACCCAACAGGAAGTCGGTTATTACTAATATTATGAGCAAATTTTGTGTCATTTTTGTCATTTCCATGCCTTGTATTTTAACGAACTCCTCCTAGAGATTAATTCAGATCAACACCAAATTTGGTATGCCTAATCTGAAGGCCTTTGCGATGTTAAATTGCGAAGCTTTTGAGTTTTCGTTAATGGGCGTGTCCGTGGTGGCCTGGCGATTTTCGATGATTCGCCATGAAACAGGAAGTTGCTATAACTCACACATACAATGTCCAATCTGCCCCAAACTTCACATGTTTGATGAGACTCCTGACCTGAACAGATTGACATGCCCATATTCAGTTATAGTCATAGCGCCACCTACTGGCAACAGGAAGTGACATATTTTACACTGCGATGAACTACTCCTAGAAATTTTATGACATCAATGTATTTTTTGTGGTCAGTCTAATATAAAGGCCTGTGTGATGTTTAGTTGTGAAGATCTTGAGTTTTCATTAAAAGGCGTGTCCATGGCGCCGTCACGAAGTTCGATGTCTCGCCATAGGAATAGAAGATGTTATAACTCAGGCATAAAATGTCCGATCTTCCCCAAACTGCACATGTGTGATAAGAGTCCTGGCCTGAACACATCTGAAGGCCAACATTCCATCAGGTGTGGCAAAATGGCTCGATAGCGCCACCTATACACTTTCAACAGAGTGCGCCTCGAGCTATGTTTCACGTACATGTACAAAAATCGTTATACACATGTAACACACCAATACCTACAAAAAAGTCTCTTGGCACGAAATCCGAATCCCAACAGGAAGTCGGTTATTTAGAATTTTCTCTGCAAAATTGGCGTTGTTTTTGCCATTTTCAGGGGTTGTACTTTAACAAACTCCTCCTAGAGATTTATTCAGATCAACACCAAACCTGGTCAGTGTAATCTTAAGCCCTTTGCGATGTTAAATTGCGAAGATCTTTAGATTTCGTTAAAGGGCGTGTCCATAGCGGCCTGACAAATTTTGATGTTTCGCCATGAAAAAGGAAGTTGCTGTAACTCAGATATACAATGTCCAATCTGCCCCAAACTTCACATGTTAGATAAAACTTCTGCCCTTAACAGATCTACATGCCCACATTCAGTTATAGTCATAGCGCCACCTATTGGCAACAGGAAGTGACATGTTTTACGCTGCGAAAAACTACTCCTATAATTTTTTTGAGATTAACATACATTTTGTGGTCAGTCTAATCTAAAGGCCTGTGCAATGTTAACTTTTGGAGATCTTGAGTTTTTGTTAAAGGGCGTTTCCATGGCGCCATGACAAAATTTGATGTCTTGCCACAGCAAGAGAAGTTGTTGTAACTTAAGCATAAAATGTTCAATCTTCCCCAAACTTCACATGTTTGATAAGAGTCCTGGCCTGAACACATCTGAAGGCCAATATTCCATTATAATGATAGCGCCACCTGCTGGCAACGGTAAGATTGGCACATATATGGGATATACTTTGATATATTCCACTTATATTTAGGACATTAAATGCATATTTCTTAACGTTCACCTTTTTACTAAAGCAACACGATGGCGGTGAGCCCGGGTGCGAGGGCCCGTTCATCGCTGCTTGCAGCTTTAATTAGGGCCCGAGCACCGATGGTGTGAGGACCCTCTTGTTTCTGTGTTGTTTATTATTAGGGCCCGAGCCAATGGGCGCAGGGCCCTATTGTTCCCCTAAGGATTATTCTTATTATTTTTATTTTTTTTTTAACCTTCCGGGGGTTTTTGGGGGCCTTAACATACTCAAAAACTCTTGAAAATTGGCATACACATTGGAACCTGCGGCCATCAGGTCGCCGCAGAGACTGGAACCCGGGCGTGGCATAGGAGCTCTACAGCGCCCCCTGGAACACCGTCAGAAAATCCTGAACCATAGCTCACACATACTTGCATGTATTTATATGAAACTCAGTACACTTATAGATCTCATTGAGCCGAACAACTTTCATGCTCTATGTCATAGGCTCCGCCCAACAGGAAGTCAGCTATTCAGGGCTGTTTAAAAAAAGCATGCTCTGGAATTTGAAATACTCCTCTGAGGTTTTCCACCCGTTTGCCACAAAACTTGGTGAACATGATCTCAAGACATTGAGGATGAAAAATTGCGAGGGGATTTTTGATATCTCGAACGGTTCGCCCGTGGTGAGGCGTTGAAATTAGGGCACAAAATTTGAAACAGGAAGTGCCTAATAACATCCGCATACATTTCCTGAGTTTCATCAAACTTCATCGGTTTGTTCATTGTAATATGTTACTCGCATATATGTAACTATAAGGTGTCAAAGTTACAGCGCCACCAACTGGCAGCAGGAAGTGTGTCATTTTCAAAATTCTTTTAATTCAGCGTCTTATTTTTACTTGATTTGCTTCAAACTTCATCAGAATAATGACAAAATACAGCTGATGTAAATCTGTTGTGGGTTTACTGATATCTAATATAGTGTTGCCATGGCAACGTGTCAAACTTGAATATTCTGTTATGGTGATTTTGAAGCAGACAACAAGCTCAGATTTACATTAAACTCAGAACACATATCCATATTAATGATATCTAGACAATGGCATAAGCTTTTAAAAGGATGTGATGGAGGCACTCTATAGCGCCACCTTTTGTCAAAAGTGGGGGGGTTAGTTTTAGCTACAGACACCAAACTTGGTACATAAATTGTTCTTATCAAGACGGACAATTTTCTAATTCACAGTCATAAGCTACGACCAATAGGAAGTCAGCTATTTTGATTTGAATATGTATTTTTGGCAAATTCGGCTGCAAATTAATGCATACTCCTCACAGGGGAAGTGCACTATACACACCAAACTTTGTCTACATGTTGAAAAAACATTGAGGAACTTAAATTGCGAATGGATTTTGGATAGCTTGAACGGTTTTGCCGTGGTGATTTTTTGAAATAACAGTAAAAAGGGAAACATTAATTGTCTGGTATTTTTAAATTGCAGCTTCCAAACATTTCAAAACCATTTTTCATTTAGAGAACATGCGATTCTGAGGAAATATGCATAGTTTCACGACTTTACAACACTGTAAGATTAAAATAAAATTATAAAACTGTCAGACATCTGATCTCACTCTCTGGCATTGTCTCTGTGTGAGGGAAAGGGGGGGGGGGGGTGCTTGAGGACCTGCCTGACAGAGAGAGAGAGAGATAAGGAGAGAGAGAGAGAGTTAACATCTCTTTAATCACCAGAAAAAAAACTGTAATTGTGTGTTGTTGATTTTTTTCATCGTTACAGCTTAAGAAATCTCTCTATCATTTTCTATCATTTTTAGGGACGAAAAAAACCTAGTACAATTTGTAGGGCTCAGACAAAATGATTTTATATAATTAGGTTAAGAATTATGTAAATTGAAAAATAAAAAAAGATTTTAAAAATACATACACGATGACTTGTATATATTTTTTTATTCTGATAATAATTTTAAACTTATTTGATACTGACCTATGACAGCCATTCTGTGACATGACATGACATGACCTGAATTTACACAATCTTGCTGATTTAACAGTAAAACAGTTCAGCTCACAGATAAAGACTAAGCTGTAATGCAGGCAAACATATTTTACAAATGCTTATAGATCAATAAAATTGTTAAAAATGCTTTTTCACAAAGTACATAATAATAAGGCACGTTGATATTCTGATGACATTTTTTTCCAAGTACATTTTACCAATTTCAAATCACATCAATCTTAATAAATACTATAGATCTGGTATTTCATGATTTATGAGTGATATATATAATTGTCCTCGATGGCTGGAAGTGAAATACTCATATTCAGGAGTGCTGAATTTTTAGGCATGTCTTCTTGTCATGCATTGGTCATTGAGCTCATTGTAGCGATGCTTCAGGTGTTGAAATAGATTTGTTATAGATTATACAGGTTCACTGTTTGCAGAGTGTATACAGTATGTGTATGTGGTGCAGACGCAGTAGCGAGAGCATGTTATTGTTACGCAAAAACACATTAAAATAATGTGCGAGCATGAATCTCTCCGCTTGCGTGCACATTTCCTTTACTTTGACAAAAAACGCTCTGATACATGCTGCTTTTGCTCGGAGAGCGTGCGCGCACTTAAAACTCGTTTCCTCTGCTCAAACTGTGTCCTGTGCACTCACAACTCTCTCTATGCTCATGCGCTAGATATTCATTCTTTTCACACCTTTCTACTTCTAACCTTTTCTGTTCACATCTTTTACCATGTGCAGTGTGAATGCTCTGATCCATTAACATGGGCTCTGAAAAAAATATGCATTACAGATAGAGCTTGTGAACCTGGCCTTGCATAGGCATATGCACAGTCTGTCCTGTTCTCCTGCTCCATTTAGGAACGCTTCATTCGGACTGGTTCAGATAGCAACACCAAACGTGCAGTGTGTAATACCTATCATGGCCACCACCAGATGGAGCTATAGGATTACTTTTAAATAATTGTTTTAGAAACGTCTATAAAGCATTTAAATCATTTATAAAAATCTTTCAAAGTAAAACAATATGTATTTTAAAAAGCTAATGAATTTTACTGGTAATATAGTTTTATATAATAATTTCAGAAATGTTTATAGATCAATAAAAGTATTTTTAAAAATGGTTATAGATCATGAAAAGTGCGAATAAGCTCTCTTTGGTTTACATTAGTTAATGCATTAACTAACATGAACTAACAATGAACAATCTATTTTTCAGGTAATTTATTATCTTTTTTATGTTAGTTATTCCTATCATTAAAAATATTATTATTTATGTTTTTTCACAGTACATAAACTAATTTTAAAATAAAAATGTAATAAAAAAAATATTATTAATAATGTATTAAAATATTTTAATTAAGCTTTAATTAACATTTATATAAACACTTATATTGAAAGAGACTGAAATTGAAGTAATTTTTACTTTTAAAAACCACTTGTAAGACACAGTTAACAAATGCAGTGAGCAGATGAAAGGACAGAACAACAAAGATATATAGTGCCCCCTATTGGCAACAGGAAGTGTCATATTTTACACTGCGACAAACTACTCCTAGAAATTTTTTGACATTAATGTCTTTTTCGTGGTCAGTCTATCTTGAGTTTTTGTTAAAGGTCGTGTCCATGGCGCCATGACAAAATTGATGTCTCGCCATAGGAAGAGAAGTTATTGTAACTCAGGCATAAAATATTCGATCTTCCCCAAACTTCAAATGTTTGATAAGAGTCTTGGCCTGAACACATCTGAAGGAAAATATTCCATTATAATGATAGCGCCACCTGCTGGCAAAAAGAAGATTGGCACATATAAATGACTTTGACATATTCCACTTATATTTACGACTTTAAATGCATATTTCTCGCCGTTCGCTTTTTTTACTAAAGCCGCTTGCTGGCGGTGAGCCCGGGTGCGAGGGCCCGATCATCGCTGCTTGCAGCTTTAATTATTATTATTATTATTATTATTATTTTTCTGAAACTTTCTCGAAAAGTCATGAAACTTGGCACACACGTCAGAGCTGGAAAAATATTAGGTATGCAATGGTTTGCTAAGGTGGGTGTGGCAAAATGGCTCGACAGCGCCACCTATAAATTTTCAACGAAGTGCATCTTGAGCTACGTTTCACGTACTTGTATGAAAATCGGTACACACATGTAACACACCAATATCTACAAAAAAGTCTCTTGGTACGAAATCCAAATTCCAACAGGAAGTCAGTTATTATTTTTTTTCTCATCCAAAATTTTGTCATTTTTGCCATTTCCGGAGGTTGTACTTTAACGAACTCCTCCTAGAGATTTATTCAGATCAACACCAAAGTTTGTCAGTGTAATCTAAAGGCCTTTGCGATGTTAAATTGCGAAGATCTAGAGTTTTCGTTTGAGGGCGTGTCTGTGGCGGCTTGGCGAATTTCGATGTTTCGCCATGAAAAATGAAGTTGCTATAACTTAGACATAAAATGTCCAATCTGCACCAAACTTCACATGTTTGATAAGACTCCTGACCTGAACAGATCAACATTCCCAAATTTAGTTATAGTCATAGCGCCACCTGCTGGCAACAGGAAGTGAATGCCTTATGCTGCAATGAACTACTCCTAGAAATCTAATAAAATCTAAATTGTGTTATGGTCAGTTTAATCTAAAGGCCTTTGCGATAGTGAATTGTGATTATCTTGAGTTTTCGATAAAGGGTGTGTCCTTGGCGACGTGACAAAGTTTGATGTCTCGCCATGAGAATAAAATTTGTAACTCAGGCATAAAATGTCTGATCTTCCCCAAACTTCACATGTTTGATAAGAGTCCTGGCCTGAACACAACTGAAGGCCAATATTCCATTGGGTGTGGCGAAATGGCTCCATAGCGCCACCTATACATTTTCAACGGAGTGCACCTCGAGCTATGTTTCACGTGCATTTACAAAAATCAGTACACACATGTAACACACCAATACCTACAAAAAAGTCTCTTGGTACGAAATCCGAATCCCAACAGGAAGTCGGTTATTTAGAATTTTCTCTGCAAAATTGGCGGTTTTTTTGCCATTTTCAGGGGTTGTACTTTAACGAACTCCTCCTAGAAATTTATTCCGATCAACACCAAACTTGGTCAGTTAAATCTAAAGACCTTTGCAATGTTAAATTGCGAAGATCTTGAGGTTTCGATAAAGGGCGTGTCCATGGCGGCCTGACAAATTACGATGTTTCACCATGAAAAAGGAAGTTGCTGTAACTCAGACATACAATGTCCAATCTGCCCCAAACTTCACATGTTAGATAAAACTTCTGCCCTTAACAGATCTACATGCCCATATTCAGTTATAGTCATAGCGCCACCTGCTGGCAACAGGAAGTGACATGTTTTATGCTGCCACAAGCTACTCCTAGAAATCTTTTGACAGAAATGTAATTTTTTTGTGGTCAGTCTAATCTAAAGACCTGTGCAATGTTAAATTATGGAGATCTTGAGTTTTTGTTAAAGGGCGTGTCCATAACGCCTTGGCACAATTTGATGTCTCGCCACAGCAAGAGAAGTTGTTGTAACTCAGGCATAAAATGTTCGATCTTCCCAAAACTTCACATATTCGATAAGAGTCCTTCCCTAAACACATCTGAAGGCCAATATTCCATTAAAATGATAGCACCACCTGCTGGCAACAGGAAGATTGGAACATATATGGAATATAATTTGATATATTCCAATTATATTTATGACTTTAAATGCATATTTCTCGCCGTTCACCTTTTTACTAATGCCACTCGCTGGCGGGGAGCCCGGGTGCGAGGGCCCGTTCATCGCTGCTTGCAGCTTTAATTAGGGCCCGAGCACCGAGGTGCGAGGACCCTCTTGTATCTGCTTTGTTTTTTATTATTATTATTAGGGCCCGAGCACCGAGGTGCGAGGACCCTCTTGTATCTGCTTTGTTTTTTATTAGGGCTCAAGCCTGGAGGGCGAGAGCCCTATTGTTTTCCTTAGGATTATTTTTTATTATTATTATTATTATTTTCCAACGTTACGGGGGCTTTTGGGGTCCTTAACATGCTCGAAAACTCTTGAAAATTGGCACACACCTTGGAACCTGCGGCCATTAGGGCTGGGCAGAGACCGATACATGGGCGTGGCACAGGGGCTCTACAGCGCCCCCTGGAATACTGAGGGCCATATATCATACATACTTGCACATAGACACACGAAACTCGGTACACATGTAGATCTCATCAAACCAAACAACTTTCGTACTGCATGTCATAGGCTCCGCCCAACAGGAAGTTGGTTATTTAGGGTTTAGTATTCATATTTTTCGTCAAAGTTGTGGGGGCTTTTGGGGTCCTTAACATACTCAAAAACTCTTGAAAATTTGCGCACAGTTTGGAATCTGTGGCCTTTAGGAGCCTGCAGAGGCTGGGACCCGGGCGTGGCACAGGGGCTCTACGGCGCCACCTGGATCACAGTCAGAAATGTTGATGTATAGCTCACACATACTCACACATATGCATATGAAACTCAGTACACATATAGATCTCATCGTGCCGAACAACTTTCGTATTGCATGTCATAGGCTCCGCCCAACAGGAAGTCAGCTATTTAGAGTTATGTAAAAAGCGCATGCTCTGGAATTTGAAATACTTGTCATAGGTTTTTTTGCCGAATGCCACCAAATTCGGTCAACATGATCTCAAGACATTGGGGATGAAAAATTGCCAGGGGATTTTTGATATTTCGAACGGTTTGCTCGTGGCGAGGTGTTGAAATTATGGCGAGAAATGAGAAACAGGAAGTGTCTAATACCATCCACATACATTTCCTGATTTTAATCAAACTTCATCAGATTATTCTTTGTATGATGTCGATCGCATATATGTGACTATTAGGAGTCAAAGTTATAGCGCCACCAACTGGCAGAAGGAAGTGTGTCATTTTCAAAATGCTTTGAATTCAGCATCTTATTATTACTCAATTTGCTTCAAACTTCATCAGAATAATGTTAAAACACAGCCGATATAAATCTGCTGGGGGGATATTGATATCTAAAAATATTGTTGCCGTGGCAACATGTTAAACTGGAATACTTCTTAGGTGATTTTGAGGCATATAACATGCTTAGAATTTCATCAAACTCAGAACACATATCAGTATTTGTGATAACTAGACACTGGCAAAAGTTCATAAGAGGGCGTGGAAGAGGCACTCTATAGCGCCACCTTTTGTCAAAAGTGGGGGGGTTAGTTTTAGCTACAGACACCAAACTCGTACAAAAATTGTTCTCATCAAGACAGACAACTTTCTAATTCACAGTCATCAGCTACGATCAACAGGAAGTCAGCTATTTTGATTTGAATGTGGATTTTTTTTTACATTTAGCTGTGAATTAATGCATACTGCTCAGAGGAGAGTAACACTATACACACCAAACTTTGTCTACATGATGCCAAAACATTTTAAACAACTTAATTTGCCAATAGATTTTGGATAGCTTGAATGGTTTTTGTCTCTGTGATTTTTTTAAATGACAGTAAAAAGGGAATTATTAATTGTTCTGCATTTTTAAATTCCAAACACTTCAAAAACCTTTTTCATACAGAAAAAAAGTAATTCTGAGTAAATATGGATAGTTTCACGACTTTACAACACTGTATGGATAACAGAAAATTAAAAAACTGTCAGACATCTCATCTCACTCTGTCCCTCTGTTTGAGTGTGTGTGCTTAGACTTCGATTGTCTGAGAGAAATTGCGCCCCTACAGGTGCAATTACCGGACTTTTACTTTCACTTTTAAATCGGTTAAAAAATACAAATAAATACTTAGATTTAATTCACACTGACAAGCTACAACAACATATCTGATTATTACCGGTTCAGGGCTCATGGTAAATAATTTCTGGCCAGAGATACGTGAGAAAT